>NW_007259325.1:88895-155092 GCF_000164805.1 Carlito syrichta
CCATAAAAAAGAACAAAATCATGAATTTTGCAGCAACCTGGATGGAACTACAGTCTATAACACTGAGTGACCTCTCACAGAAACAAAGATCTGAGTATCACATGTTCTGACTCATATAGTGGATCTTGAACATCCAATGTAATGCTATAAGAAAATGACTGACAGTAGTGGGAAACTATGGGGGGGGGGAGGGAGATGGGATTAATGGTAGTAAATATCTGTCTGGGGCCGAGGAGACACCTCTTATCAACAAGGGTTCCTGAACGATGCATATTTGTATACCTAACCCTTAACTGTACCCCACATATCATAATAAAAACTACTGATTAAATAAAAAAACAAAAACAAACAAAAAACAGTATTTATCTTAAATACTGCATTTTGTAAGAAAACAAACAAAAAAAGGTGAAAGCTAATAGATAGTGGAAATATCAAGCTTTCATTCATGGCAAGACTTGAGTATTATTTCTACTTATATGTACCAAACATTTCCAAACTTTTAGAGAAAACAGAATTCTCTCTCTATTTTTTAAATAATTGTACTTACATAACTCAATTCACTTACAGATAAGTGTATATACTGTATTTGAATTAGCTGAACTTATGATTTAAAACAGAGAAGTGGCCTGGTGATGTAACTGTGAGAAAAATGCACTTATTTTGTGCATAATATGTGCCAGACACTATGGTAAGAACTTGTATGCATATAATATTTAAAAAATAAAATTTTATTGAGGTTTTGCTTCTGTCTTGCTCCAATTCCATCTCCTGTGGTAAAGACTAATGTCTCATTTAGAATATCACCATCTTCACATGGTTACATTCTATTTAACTATTTTCTCAATGAAATAAAATTGGGATGACTGTTTAAGTATTTTAACTTGACTTGGCATTATTGCCATTTCCACCTATCAATGTTGACCATATTTTCTTCTTTCTTTCATTTCAACTTCCTTGTCAAAACCTCCTTTTTATCACATAATGTCTCTCTTACTTTGTTTTTATGGAAGCCTGTAGGTTAACACAATAACTGTGATCTTTCATGCAATCGAGAATAAGAAATTCTATGAATAAACTGAATTTTTTTTCTAATATCATATGACCTGAGGTCTCAGTCTAAGAGCGATTGATTATTTGATATTATTACTATAAATTATATTTATCATATGCTGAAAGTGATATAACTTAGCAGCAGTATGTTTTGTTTTTTGGTTTTTTTTTTTGAGTTGGAGTCTCACTCTGTCGCCCAGGCTGGAGTGCAGTGGCTGCCTCTGGCCACTGCAGCCTTGACCTGCTGGGCTCCGGTGATCCTTCTGCCTCAGCCTTCTAAGTAGCCGGAATTACAGGAATGTGCTACCACACCCAGCTGATTTTTTTTTTTTTTTTTTTGATTTATTGTAGAGATGAGGTCTTGCTACCCAGGCGGGTCTCTAACCCGCAGGCTCAGGCAATTCACTCACCTCAGCCTCCCAAAGGCGCGGGATTACAGACTGAGCCACCGAGCCTGGCTAGCAGCAATATGTTATTGTTGGTCTTATTTTGAACTTGCTGTCCATAGTCAACAGTCACTGACCTTAAGCTTTCCGTATTATTATCAGGAAACTGATATCTAAAATTATTCCAACATCTTTACGAAACTAGTTGGGCCTCCAATCCTTGTCTGCTCTAGGACAGTCCATTTCTGTTTTGTTGTTTAGATCTTTATTTTTATTTTTATTTAAAAAATTTTTTTTAATCAATATTTTTTATTTTGGTATTGTGGGGTACAGTTAAGGGTTAGGTATACAAATATGTTCGTTCAGGCACCCTTGTTGATAAGGAGTGTCTCCCTGTCTCCAGACAGATATTTATTATGGTTAATCCCACCTCCCTTCCCCTCCCCCCCATAGTTTCCCACCACTGTCAATCCTTTTCTTATAGTATTACGATAGATGTTCATGGTCCACTATGAGTGAGAACATGTGATACTCAGATCTTTGTTTCTGTGAGAGGTCACTCAGTATTATAGATTCTAGTTCCATCCAGGTTAATGCAAAATTCATGATTTTATTCTTTTTTTATGGCTGCGTAGTATTCCATCATGTATATGTACCACTTTTTTTAGATCTTTACCGAGTGTTTTCCCTGTACTTTTGAATTCTGTCTGGAACTTACCCAATTGTGCTTTCATCTCCTGTTAACTATTTCCTCTATTTGAAATTCATATCTCCTTAAGTATAAGATATCATGTTTAGTCTTAGAGACATCAACCAATCCTTCAGATTGACCTCACTTTAAACACTAACTCCCCAGGTCCTATAGCCAGTAGCTCCAGTGATACCAGCATCATTCTTTTCAGAAGACTGACCACAGTGGCTTCCTTTTGTAAAATACACTTAGCCATAAATTATTCTGCATTGCAGAGTATTTAATTATACAGAGAAGGTTGATCTTATAATTTCAAACCTCTTGGGGACATTTTCTTTGTCCAATGCAACCCTCATAAATGTCAATAAAACCACAATCTGTAAATTAGAAAGTGAGAGACCACCTAGGGAGAGAGCTGAGGTTTGGATGAACTACAAGAAAATGACTTTTACCTGGAGGTCAAATAATCTTGGTTAAAGGGCAAAGAACTCTAATAAGCATTATTCTGATTTGTTAATAGTGAAGGGATTATGGATTCCTAAAAATAAATACACATATAATACAAATATAATACACTGAAATTACTGGTATTATTTATATTTGGAAAGTTCAGACCTAAACTTGCATTTAGATTTCCTGATAGAGGATAACAACAACAATTAAACAATATAGCAAAATAAAGTAATAATAGCAAAAATAAAATAGTAATAACAATAATATGGTGAAGAAGCAGCAGCAGGAACAGGAGCCGCCACCACCACTGCCATCATCACCAGATATAAAATATCTTTTGAAATAGATGAACAAAATAAATAAATAATTTAAAATGGCAATAACACAAAAAGAGAAAGAAGAAGAAGGAGAAAGAGGATGGAGGGGAAGCAAATAAAAAGTACAAAGCACAACGTCAACATCCTGCCTTCTCTGTTGGAATCTTATGAATTGCTAGTGCACTCCTGTCTTTGTGAGAAAACAGGATTTATTGAGAAGACAGAGAAGCTCCTACAGAGGGAGGGGGCCCAGAGGGGCTGCCCCGCTAATGCACTCCTACCTGAAGAAAGCATGCTGTGTTGGCCAATGTGCTATATTCTGGAAACAAATATACAAAAATTAATGAGACATTTTTCTGCCATAATTGGGCTTAGAGTTAATACAAAAAGGTGAAATATAGAAAAATTAACTATTATAAAATGTTGTATTTGATTGTATTTGTTATATTAGCCCCTCTCCCCATAGGGGAATAGTGTGAAAGCATTAAAGACAAGAATTCTACATTGGTCAAGATGAGGAAAGTTCTCATTCAATAGGTATATTAAAATGAATCTTCAATCTCTTTCTTACTGTCCTGTCAGCTTTTGATTATGTAAAGTAACTAAGGATTATTATTGTTGGTTTTCTCCATTGGTTCCTATGAGGCAAAATGAGAATGTTAGCTTCAGAGGTAAAGAAAACAAAAGATAAGGCATGGAGCTGGGTAAATATGAGGGGAGGTGATGATTTTGGGGCAGATGAAACAGAATGTAGAGGTTTTTAGAGAAGAGATGGAGTATCATCTCAGATATCATACAGTAGAGAACTCCCTTAGCAAGATGGCAGGGTCACTGAGTGAAAATAAAATTTTTAAAGAAAATTTTATTTAAAGAAAATAAAATTTTATTTAAAGAAAATAAAATTTTATTTAAAGAAAATAAAATTTTATTTAAAGAAAAAATTTTATTTAAAGAAAATAAAATTTTTAAAGAAAATTTTATTTAAAGAAAATTTTCTTTAAAATAATTTTTTTTTAATTTTAAAGATGTGGGGTACAATTCAGTTTAGGTATATAAATGTTCATTATGCAGGTACCCTTGTTGATGACGTGTGACCCTCCCTCCCTGGCAGTTTCTCTCAGCTGCCAATCCCCCCCCCACAACTGACAGTTTCCTGTTACTGCCAATACCTTTCTTATAATATTATGATAATAGTTCAAGGTCCACTGATGAGTGAGAACATATGGTACTCTGTTCTTTGTTTCTGTGATAGATTGCTGAATACGATACACTCTAAATCCATCCAAATTGCTGCAAAGTCATATGTTTGTCCTTCTTTATGGTTGCATAATATTCCATTGTGCTATGTACCACATTTTTAAAATCCAGTCCAGCTTTGATGGGCAGTGTGGTTGGTTTTATGTTTTTGCTATTGTGAATAGAGCTGCAAAAAATATGTGTGTGCTGGCGTCTTTTGTAGAATGATTTGAGATCCTCTGGGTATATTCTCAACAGGGGGATTGCTGGAAGGTCAATTTCTAGTTCTTTCAGAAATCATCCCACTGTCTTCCAAAGAGGCTGCACTAGTTTGCATTTCCACCAGCAGTGTAGAAGCATTCCCTTTTCTTTGCATCCTTGCCAGCATCTGTTGTTGTTTGCTTTGTTAAGATAACCATTCTTACTGGGGTTAGGAGGTATCTCAATGTGGCTTTGATTTGCATTTCTCTGATGATTAGTTCTTAAAGTTGTTAGTTTTGAGGATATAAGTGAAATTGGAACCAATAATTACAAAATTGCTAATTATTTTTTTCTTTTAAAGGTGTCAGAAAAATGTATTATTTAGCCATAATAAATATAGGAAAACAACCCATTATTGCCTAAAAAGTGTATGAACTTTTTCAAAAGCTGAACAAACACTTTCATCAGATAGATAAAGTCCTGTGTGTTTGTAGAGTTTACTATGAACTCCATAGTAAAGAAACTGCAATTAAAAATTATACAAGAGCCGGCCTCAGTGGCTCAGCCTGTAATCCCGTGTCTTTGGGAGGCTGAGGTGAATGCATTGCCTGAGTCCACGGGTTTGAGACCCACCTGGGCAGCGAGACCTCATCTCTACAATAAATAAAAAAAATCAAAAAAATCAGCCGGGCGTGGTAGCACATGCCTGTAATTCCAGCTACTTGGAAGGCTGAGGTGGAAGGATCGCTGGAGCCCAGCAGGTTGAGGCTGTGGTGGCCGGGAGCTGCACTCCAGTCTGGGTGACAGAGTGAGACTTCAACTCAAAAAAAAAAAAAAAAAATTATACAAATACATATATAGATACATACCCATATGAATTGTCTTTTGACAGATGACTATGCTTAAACTCACTAAGAATACCTTAACAGAGACTCTGCCATGTACATAAAATAGTTACATTATGTGGGAAGCATAATAAATTAGAAATATATTTTAACCTTTATGAAATATCATTTCAATAACATGTAAAACATACAGCTAAAAAACAATAATTCACAACATAGAAAAGGCAAGTGCCATAAGAATGTAGCATATGCTGCAATAAGATTCTTGAAGAAAAGGGATTATATCTTGGTGGGACAAATAAGTACATTCTGATGGAGAAATTGGTAAACTATTTAAGCTTTGAATAAAAGCTCATAGTTTGGATATGTGCACAAAAGCATGCAGATAAAAGGGGAAGTGTGACTAGACAATGCATTTATTTGCTGGACCTGCCATAACAGTGTACTACAGATTGAGTGGCTGACACCAAGTCCCTGACCCCTGGGCAGCAGACCAGTACTGGTTCTTGGCCTGTTAGGAACTGGGTCACACAGCAGCAGGCAAGCAGAGCACCTTCAACAGTTGTATCAGCAGAGTCAATAGATTCTCACGGGAGTGGGAATCCTGTTGTGAACTGGCATATGAGGGATCTAGGTTGTGTGCTTCTTGTGGGAATTTAATACCTGATGATCTTTATAAAGACTGATGTACAATTATTTTTCACATTGTGAAGTAAAATAGGTTAACATGATAACATAAAAATTGGCGGGGTGGGGGGCACAATTCAGTTCATAGTAGAAAGCAAGACAGAAAATTGTGGTATGCATGGAAAGAATGGTAATTTTAGTTTGACTAGAACATAGTCATGTAAATTAACATAGAAAACAAACTGGACAAAAGACTGAATGAAGCCAGATTGTACAAATTTTGAATATCAAACTAGAAAGTTTGAATTTTATTCCTTAAGCATTAGAATACCAGAATGAATCTGAGCAGGGGAGCAGCATAATAAATTCAAAACCATGCTATGTGTTTTCCTTAGCATCTCAAGTTATCTTATATCATATTAATATTTGCAACAATTGCTTTAACTATACTTTATTAGTCCTCTTTGACAGAGAGAAAAACTAAGGTTATAAAAGTTATTATAGCTTATGAATATTAAAGCAGAAAATATAATTTGTCTTCAAAATCTAGCATCACCTCTAGTGTATTTTTCATCTCAGACATTGTACACAGTTCTAAAATGTCTTCTTTTCTGTTATATCTTCAATGTCAATGTCTTTGCTTCAATTTTTGAACTTAAGGGATAGAGTTACAATAAGTTTTTATGCTTTTGTGTGATACTTTTCATATCTGTGTTAGCTCTAGGACAGTTTCAATTGATTGCTTTTTTCCTTATCACAGTTCATATTTTTCTGCTTCTTTGTATACCTGATAATCTTTGATTTAATAACAGACATTGTCAATTTTACCTTGTAGGATACTGAATAAGTTGTATTTGTGTAAATATTTTTGGCCATTGTTCTAGGATGTACTTAAATTACTTACAAACAATTTGATCCCTTTGGAAGTTGTTTCTTTTTTACTATGTTAGATGAATGTAGACAGGGCTGAGGTTAGGCCTATTTATTCTCCACTCCTGAGAGAAGATCTGCTGTATATTACCCCATATAGTTTGAGATTTTTCAATCTAGATGATTACGATAGGCACTACTTTCTTCTCTGGTGAGTGAACTGGGTACCGTTACCACCTGTAATACTTTCCAGTAATTCTTTCCCTAAACTAAGGTAGTTTCCTTAAATGTATGTTCTAAACAGTGCACTGCTGATGACTCAAGGCTCACTACTACAGATCTCTGGATTTTTATCTGTGTGCAGTTCTTTTCTTTCTAATATTATATCCTGCAAACTCTAGGAATTCTGTTCTACAGAGACTTCCAGTTCTATCTTCTCAACTCAGGATATACCTTGGGTTCCACTTCAGCTCCTCCTTATGCAATAGCCTGAAAACTCTCCAAGGCAGTAAGCTTAGACACTTACAGGTCTCACATAATTTACTTCTAATTTCTCAGGAGTCACCTTTTTTTTCTGATGTCCAGTGCCTTGAAAGCTATTAATTATATATTTTTATGGATTTTAACTGTTCCAGACAGCAAGTAAATACAGTACCTTTCGTTTGATTGTGGTTTGAAACAAACTTCAAGTATTCTAAGTTTTACATACTTCCTTGCATTTAAATTAGAACAGAAGGAAGAAGAGTAAGATGGGTAGTGGAGTTTTAAAATCTAAACATATTTAAGACAAATAACCAAGATAAATGAGATGTAATTCAATTGATGTGGCTAAGGATGGAACAAGTAATAAAAGCAGACTTGCATGATCTCTTCTCCTATGAGGGGAAGAATAAAGCAGAGGACTATCTTGTTACTATTGCTGGTAAACAGTGAGACATCTAGGGTACTGGGAATACCATTCTGCTCCAGAATTCTCCTTCCAAGGAGGAAATCTTTCTGCCTGCCCTACCTTTTCCTTCCCTTTCCTACCTGAGCACAGGTCTAACTGCTGTCCCATCCTCATCTCCCTTCCTTGTGCAAACACCACTCTCAAGGAGCAGGGCACCCAATAGTACTTTAGTTGCTATTTAATAATACTTTCGTTCCATCATCTTCCTGTTGTTAGTGTGCTAAATGAGTTTCAAAATCCCTTTAGTATCTACTGGAAACCCATTTGTGAATATAATCCTTATTAAGATTGTCAGCACTAAAATTTGGTGAGAATTTTTTTTTAACATACTGGAATAATGGACTTCAAGACAGAGTCCTGAAGAATGATGCATAAATATTTTTTTAAAAATTGAATTATATTTTAAATATATTAGATGATCTTGGTCTTTAAATATAGTTTAACCTTTTGATTATATATAGTGAATATAACTCATCACTTTTAGGCAATACAGCTTTTTGTATTTTAGTGGCGTTTTTTGTCTCCATATGCCCATCCCCCAACTCAAAATATCCACTATGTTCTTTGTTAGTAATTTTCATGACAAAGGATAGATACAGCTAGATGAAACTATACTTTTGTCTCTATTTGACATAATTTAAAAGTTCTTTAAAGGGAGCAATTATTTAAATTATGATTAACAATTTGGGCAGGGTTTTATTTTTTACCTGAGTGAAGTCATATTGAATGAGAACTACATCTTGCTCAATTACATAATTATAATTCCTGATAATATGTCATATGTGAAACATGTAAACACACAAAGGAATTTATTCAATAGTCCAAGTATATTGAATGTGGGAAAAGATTTTATTTTGGGAATTTTTTGGCACCCCTCTTATAAGATACCAAAGGTAGAATTAATCGAATATTAATAAATAGTTTTTGATATATAACATAGATGTTTATAAAATGATATGCTGGATATTTATTTGACATATGTAATCTTTATATTAATAGATGAAATAGCCTTAATATATATCAATGTCTGAAAGACTGAAATGAATATTCTTTGACTTTACACAACTTTGCCATGATTCAACTTCCTTTCACCATTGATTTTTGTGTGCTTTACTGAGAAAATTTTCTGCCTTACTGAGAATTTTGCCTTACTGAGAAAATATTCTGCAAGACTTTTGGTTTTGTTTTTGTTTTGTTTGTTTTGTTTAAAGATGGGGTATTGCTATGCTGCCCAGGTTGTCCTTAAACTCTTGGGTTCAAGTAATCCTCCTGCCTCAGTCTCCTGAGTAGCTGGGACTACTGGAGCATGCCATCATGCCTGGTGTGGGATACTCTTTTATACCAATATTTATTTTAAATACTATGAAAAGTTGTGGTGACATATTAGTGTGTACATTATAATTGAAATTGGACAAACAATACAAATCCTATTCACACAAATAATATAAAATATTTAAAAAGCATTTTTTCTGTTGGATTATATATTTTTATATTTAATTGTGATATACTGACAAAATACAATCTTTACAATTTGCCTTATTATTTTATTCCCAGGGTTTTAAGTGTTATGCCACAGATAAAGATGTGTGTTATGAAAATCATCCTGTGTGCACTCCTCTACATAGAAAGTAAAGCAAATGTACTCAGCTTGCTTATGTGTTCATTCCTCCTTTGCCTGTCTTGTCTGCCCTTCTTTAAAATGAATGATTGAATAGAATGTCCTAGACATAGGGTCCATTTCTCTTTGTGCCTTGTTCAATGTGAAGATCCCACAACCTGAAGCAATATCTTCTTTAGAAAACAGGGAATTATTTAGAGAGTGCATGCATTCCGTGATTGCAAGGGAGGATTCCGGGGTTTTGTAAAGGCAAAAATAATGCTTTCAAATTCACAAAGATGTCATTCAAAGCACAAAGCTAAGGGGTGGGGGGAATAAGCAGACACTACTTTTAAATCATCGGCTGAAAGATACTATGTAAGCTGAAATTTGCATTTCCATTACCTAGTTAATGGTCATTCAAACATTAAATATACCATATAAAATAATTTAAAAGTAGACATAATTTTACGTCTGATCAATAATAGCTGAGATGGAAGAAAGCTGCTAAAATATGAATATTTTTATCAAGTTAAGATATTATTAATTTGTTTTGTTTTGTTTAGTGAATAAAAATCCATTTTTAAATTATCAAACTCTCTTTTCTTTAGTTCATATTTTCACTTCATATTACTAGATTTTTGAAATGCCCTCATCCAACTTGTCAATTTTGCTATGGCTTTTATAGCTCATACTCTTTCTTTAAGTTAAATGTAAGATTTCCTGATACTTAAATGTGTTTTAAAAAAGTAACAATTGCAAAATCAATTTGGTTGAACTGTTTCAAATAGTATATTTCCTATAGACTTGAAAATGGTATAGGTTATGAGAATTACATGCTATAATATTCAGTCACATTTGGTATATGGGCACAAAAAGCTATTTACATTTTTAAGCATACAAAAAACCAGGCCAAGCAAGAACATGGAGTTTTATTATAAAATTAGAGGGCTATTAGGCTAGATCTCTCAGGAAAACAACAACAAAAATTTAAGTGAAAAAAGAGAAATGTTGGGGGAAGGATAAAGGAGAAAAAGTCAAGAATGAAGGAAAAAGGGGACAGAACAGGAAAATAACTCTTCCTGAAGAAATCACTCTGAAGATTAGTAATTTATTTAAATATTGTTGCTTGCAAAAATGAAAGTGCATAATGAATGATTCAGACTGTACCTGAAACTCTCAGGGACATATCTTAATATCAGGTAGAAAAGAAAGATAGAATCTTGAGCATAAAAAATATTTTTTTTATAGAAAAAAAGGTTTGTTCATGAGGTAGATTTCTTTAAGCTCTCCGAGTTCACTGCACATCCTCAGCAATCTAGTGGGCTATGCTGCAGAATCATCATAAATCAATGAGAGGATGTCTTGAGCTATAGGGAATTAGCTGGCTCGCTTACATATGATGTGATTCACGGCACTTCCATTCAGAAACCTTTTATGAGATCACATGCTTCTTTGTCCGAGACACACCTATGTCTAGGCAGGGATAACTTTGGCTAGATTATATTTGTTTTTTTCCACCTGAGTGAAGGACATTTTTTTTCCTAGCCAAATCCTCTCTCCATTTCAAGCAGGGATTTCTGAATTAATTCCCAGTTTTCTGGATCAGACCCAATGTTTTAGATTAGAATTAATACTATCAACTTTAGACCACACAGGAATTCAAATTTGACTAACAGAGTGAAGAAAGAGATTTTTGAAATAGTAAATAGTAATAATCAAAAATTGTCTGCTAGAATCCACAAGGGGGCAGTTCCTTTGTGATATGCTCACAGTATTGGCCTCAGAGCCAGAAGCCTGTCAGAAATATTTCCAGAGACTGCACCTGTCCCTGTCATGCTTCAATCCAATATAACCCATCAGAAATCCTTCCTCAAATTCTTGTACTATGCATCATCCCATGTACCATTGGAAGATCTAAAAGTAAAGTAAATGTCAATCTTAGAAGACTATTAGTATCAAGAAGCTTGAATAGTGTTTTTTAAAAGTCACTCAAAATGTTTATCTATCAAAAAGAGTATATATCACATCTTTTACTGGATAATGTTTTTTGTTTGCTTGCTTGTTTTTTAATTTCCTTAATGAAACTAGCATCATTGAAAAAGTAAAAAACTTCAAAGGCATGTCACAATTCAAATAAACAAAACCCAGCAAAGGAGACATTTTAGATTAATGTTATAATGAGAACTGTGTTTGTCTCTCATACCATTAAACATTTCTCAACTGTGGATAATCTAACAAATTTTTCTGGGATAATGCACTAATAGAGAAGGAGAATAGTGACAAGAATTATAGATCCCATACCCCATTATAAGAAATCAGAAAGTCAAAGCAGAATCAAAGTAAGCTGTTTTATATTCAGATTCATTAACAATACCCTCCATACTTACACTATGATTTAAACCACATAACACTATTTCATTGCAACTGTATTTCTGCATCTGATGTACAACAACATTGAATAAAAATCACTATTCCATTAAGAAGCTTACATATCCCGAAAAAGCCCTTAGAATACACCTTATTCACGTCTGCAACTCTTGTACTATCAAAAGTTCTTGTTTTCTAAATCTATAAATACATGGTAAAAATTTTCAGCAAGCTGTTGCCAAGGATCTAGGAAAAAGATGGGTGGAGAAATGCCTGAAACTTTCTTCAAATTAACAAAATGTTAAACAATAACATCTGATGTAATCAATGGGTGGCAAACATTTTTGGAAAACCATAAAATTTCTTTCATCAAATAACTTTTATTCTATTATACAAAATAATTATATTTTTTATATACCTAATTCATCAGAAATTCTGCCTGAAACAAATTGTTTATATCCTGATTCTGAAATGCTCTTGGCTCTTAGCTTGCTACTATGGAAAAACACAAAATAACCATGCTCAAATTTTCTAGTAACTTTATGGAAAATCATATTCTTCATAGCATAGAAACTAAGGAATTATCATATGTCTTTCAGGGAATCTTCATAAAAAATTATATTAGGATGTAGGCTAGGGTAGCAATGGCAAGGCACACTAAAGTACACTGATTTAAACAAGATAAACATTAATTTATCTATGATGAAACTCTTGAAGAAGATGATTTAGGGTTGGTAGGTTGCCTCAATATCAGGGAGACACAATGGCTCCAGTCCCTTAGTTCTGCTGTTCCTAGGCTATTACCTCATAGCTTGTTTGAAATTAGTATCTACCTTATAGCCTGTAAGAAGGGTGAAAGAAGTAACTGTATGCTCCCCCCCCCCTTTTTTAAAGAAATGATTCAGAGGCTTTGTACTTCAATTATTCTTATATCCTATTGGCCGGAATTGATCACATCACCCTACCTGGCAAGAATGGAGACTGGAAATGTGATAGTTGGTAGCCATGCCCTCAATGACTAGTATATTCATAATGATTTTTGAGTTTGAGTCTCACTTTGTCACCCAGGCTGGAGTGCAGTGGCATGATCATGGCTCACAGCAATTTTGTCCTCCTGGGCTCAGGGAATCTGTTTGTCTGAAGTAGCTGGGACTACATTAGCACATCACCATGCCCAGTTAATTTTTTGATTTTTTTGTAGAAATGAGGTCTCGCTATGTTGCCCAGGATGGTGTTGAACTCCTGGGCTTAAGCAATCCCTTCTCCTCAGCCTCCTAAGGTGCTGGGATTACAGGCATGAGCCACTGTACCCGGCCTAAAGTTTTCTATACTTTAAGCTCTAAATTGTTTGTGTCCACTGGAGAGTTTGCAACTGCCCTTCATGCATTTCTAAGATTGTCTCTTTATAACTGTATCTTCCTTATTTGATCTTATAGATTTGTGGTTTTTTAAAATTTCTAATTTGTTCTCAATCAATCATAGCAACTTTATCCTATACATAATACTGAGAATTTCAAACTGACTTACCAAATATTGGGTGATTAATTATAATAAATATGTGCTCTGTGATAATAGTAGAGAAACAGGTATTCCCAAGACCAGTTTTGTGTGTTCCTTTAAAATTTTATAATGCTAAGTGAAATAAGCCAGACAAGAGAACAAGTACTATATGATCTCATTTATATGAGGAATCTAAATCAAACTCGAAAGTTGAGTAGAATGATGGTTACCAGTGGTTAGGGATTGGAAGAAAATAGTAAGATGTTAGTATATATGAGAGGAGACCCAATCAACTCGGAATTATCTTTTGGAGGGCACAGGCTTTCCCCACTAGACAAGTGTTCTAAGAACCAATCAGCATCAGTGTATTAGCCAGTGTTGTTGTAAAAGACTGCTTTCAGCTTGACTAAATTTTTTTGGAGATTCTTTCAAGGCATTTGCCTATTTCACGATGGGTGATTTATGAGTGCACCTGCTCATACTGCACTGAATGTTCACTAGTTTTTTTTTTTAAATCACAAATGACATGACTTCCATGCTTCCCCTCCTTATTTATCCAATCTCAACCCAAGTGACTTTTTTTGTTTGCTTGTTTCCCTGATGAAAGTCCTCCAAGGGAAATATTTTGCTCATGTGGAAGAGTTGAAACAATAAACAGTAGAAGCACTAAAAGGCATCAAAATTGATGAGTTCAAAAATTGTTTTGTGCAGTGGTAAAAGCGTCATGATATGTGAATTGCATCAAACAGAGTACTTTGAAGGTGACTGAAGTTTAAATGTGTAAGGATATATACTCAATTTTTAATAAATAAATTCTAGGGGTTTTTTGGGTCCTGTCTCAGTCTCAGAGAGAAGGAATATGTTTTTGGGGATTTATTGCACAGCTTGATAACTATAGTTAACAATAATGTATTATATATTTGCAATTGCTAAGAGAATAAATTTCAAATGCTTTTGCCACAAAAATCATAAGGACTTGAGGTGATATATATGCTAGTTTTATTTAAGCATTCCACATATCTTTACTTTGTAGCCCATAAATATATACAATTATATTTTGTCAATTAATAATAAAAATGTCAAAGCAACAAATAATACTAATGTGATATAAACTATTGCAAAGCATTGAAAAAGAAGAAAAACTCAAATAGATTTCAAGTTTATTTTAAAGATCCTTATGCATGTCTTGTTTCTTTTCATATATTCCTATCCTTATTGTCTTAAACATAGTTGACACTCAATAAAACCTTAATGATCTGAAAATCATCAATCATGTTAATAAGGTATTTACACTTTTAAAATTCTTTTCAAAATCCAAAATGAGTGTGCTTCTATTTTTTATATGCAAATGTTTATGTGTTTTATTGATACATAATAGTGGTACAAATTTATGTGGTACATGCAATATTTTGATGCATGCATAGAATGGGTCATGATTAAATCAAGGTAACTGAGATATCCATCACGTCAAATAGTTATCTTTTTTGTGTGTTTGAGAAACATGCCAAAACTTCTCTTCTAGCTATTTTGAAATATACAATAAATTATTGTTAACTATGATTGCCCTACTGGGCTATCCAAAAGCTGGACTTATTTCTTCTGAGTGTAATTTCCTGTTCACTGAGAAACTATCCTTAGTGATACAGAACCAAAAAACTAATTACATAAGTCTAAAATTTACCAACCAAGTGTTATACAACCCAACTATTATTCCAAGAACATGAAGATGTTTATCATTTTATCAATGACAAACTCATAATTAGCTTATGTTGAACCAAGACACAAAAGAATACCTAAAGTAAAATTAGAGGGTTCCTTCTTACAAGATTTAAAATAAATTTCTTTTCTTACACAATGTTCTGTTGACACATTCATGTTTAAATATGGTTACTACTCTGCTAAAATCCTCAAGGTCCTAAAAGCCCTATTACATGTTATCCTGATTGCCAAAACATTCTGCCCACTTTCTCAAAAACCATAAGGGGAGGCCACTCCTCAGAAACAAATACTTATTTTAATTATTTGTTCTTGACAGCCTGCCTTCTTTGAGACTTGAATATTCTGTTTGGTAATTATAAGTAACTATCTTCTTTTATAAGTGAGAACACATCTCCCATTTGTTCATTTACTCCTAGGGTACTCTTACATCTGAAATCATGTCAGTGTTCCTCAGCTAATGTCATATCGTTTATAGTTGATTAGAAGACATAATTTCTTTTAAGTAAATAAAAGGAACAAATTATTAACTAATACAAACAAACTTAATGCAATATTTTACAGGTCAAAAATTCATTCAAAATTAATGCATATGTATTTTATATTTATTATAATTAAAAACTTGTTATTGATAAATGTATATATTTATTCTCTTAACAATAACAAAGCATGCAAAGAAATATATAATATAATATTTTTACTTTGGAAATAGAGCATTTGAGGCACAACAAATTCAAAAGCAACACTAAGATTACTAAATAATTAAAGACAGACTGATTTTAGAGACTTGAGTCTTCTAGTTATGACCTCATAAATTATTCCACTAGACTAATAGTCTTCAGTGTTTTTTATGAACTAGTTGAAAAGTCTAATTCAATAATTATTCCATATATATGTGTGTGTGTATATATATATATATATATATATATATATATATATATATATATATTTGCTCATTTAAAACTTATATGCAGGTACAATTACTTGCATTAAGTCAGTATATTCAATATATTTAAAAACAAGAAATACAAGTCTATAATACTGAGTGACCTCTCACAGAAACAAAGATCCGAATATCACATGTTCTCACTCATATAATGGACTTTGAACATCCAATGCAATACTATAAGAAAATGACTGACGGTACTGGGAAACTATGAGGGGGAGGGGGATGGGATTAACAGTAGCAAATATTTGTCAGGGGATGGGAAAACACCTCTTATCAACAGGGTGCCTGAATGAAACGTAATTGTACACCTAACCCTTAACTGTACCCCACAAAACCATAATAAAAAATACTGATTAATGAAAAAAACAAAACAAAACAAAACAAATAAAACAAAACAAAACTTTCAAGATTTTTAAATATATGCTAGTGGATCATAAACAAGTAAACTCTGTCAATCTTATTTGCAGTCTTGTCTACTCTATGTTAAGACATTTCAAATTTTAACTACTCATATAGTTTACTGATATCTGAAATATCAAATAAGGAAGTGAGTATCCATTATAATGAAAATACAGTCTTTCCTTTGTATGCATCTCTTTTATTTCTTTACTCTTATTATCATGGAGCATAGTTTTTTGGGTTTTTTTTGGCATACACATTGAGAAAAATATTTCAAGGAGTTTGAACATGCATTCTCATGACCAGCTCCTTAATGCCTTTCCTCAAACCCTCTTGTTCTGAAAGTTCTTGTTGATCTCTCTGGTTCTCTGGGATCAAAAAAGGGAGTGCTTTTCCTTGACCAGAAGTAGCAGAGGGGAAAGTTCATCTAAGATAAGTGCATATTCTCAGCCCAGCAGAAGGACAACTGAGCATTGCACTGTGCAGTTTCCTTACTTTCAAACAGAAGTGCTTACATGAATATCTGTTCAAAGTGTTGGATGAAGCCATTAGTGGCTAGCTTGTGTAGTGGAAAATGAATGTTTCAATCCATTTAAGATAAGAAAGGTTTGGAGCTTCCATGATGTAAATTGGTCTCCATTATCACTCAGCAGTTCTTATGGTATTTCATATACAGTGAATAGTCTCTTAGTTCAGACTGGAGAGACAGAATTTCGTAATAACCTGTGGCCATTTGCAGGAGATAATGAGTGCTAATGGCTATATGTATAGTTGAGGAAAACCCACTTTTCATCTTTGTTGATATTTGTTAAGTTACTATAGAGTTTTTAAAAACATTTATGTAATATCTATGTTACAATAGAAATTTGTTCTTTAGTTGGTATTATCTAGAAATCAGTCCTAATACAATCATAAGCCTAAGTAATGTTCTTTTGATTTCTTAGTAATCTTTTGTAAGGCTATAAATCCATCACCCTCACTGTCTTCAGTGGATGGCTAGCATGATTCAAAGACTATTTAGAATACTGTAAAAATATTTGTTATATTGATGCAAAAAGTTATATAATACTTAAGTTCCCAAATTATATCTATGTATATTATAGAATCATAATAGTAGATTAGATGAAACTGTCCAAAGTAATATTCTTTATTTCCCTGCATATATATTTAAGTATAACTAAATAAAAACATTATCTTCATTTGGAATGTGTCATTTTCAAGACCTGTAGGTAATATTCCAAGTATTTTGTTACAGCAATTTTAAATTATTATGCATATTTGCATTAATTCTCCTTGATACACTAAAAAAGTCAAACATTAAATTTATTTTGGGAAATTTCTAAGAAAATGACCAAGTTATTCTTTTAATTCAGTTCTTCTAAAATACATATATGTTTCATATATGTGCATATATGTGTGTGTATATATATATATATATCTCAACATTGATGCTATCTTAGAGTCTTTGGGGGCATTGCCATTTATTCTTCTTAGATAGGATTGGATTAAACTAAATTCTTTCCTTTTAACCTTTCCCAGTCATTGTCAACTGAAATCCTTACATTGTCCCTGAAATCCTTACATAATGGCACAATCAGAATCAAATATGGCTTTGTATGCTTTTAAAAATAATTTTTTTCTTAAACAGATTCTGTCATTGCTTTTCAAAACATGTATATGTAATATTACTAGTGGCTTATTGAATATGATTTCCGCATTTAATCTTTGTCTTTTAGTTCTCACTTCCTATAATCTCTTAGTGATTTATATAATACTTTTGTTACTAATGCATGCATTTCTATTTTTATGAGTATAAACAATCTTCAACATTTTCTTGCATAAGTTACCTGAATTCAATCTTTTAATCTTAAGCTTTTACCCTCAACTTTTCTGTCTTTTCTATTATACTATTTTTATACAACAATATAACCCTTTCCATTCCTCCATAAATATCCAGCAAAGTTTATATTCATATTATTTTTCATGATGTGAACATCTAAAAGTTGAAATTCCTCTCCATATTTGATATGCTAGACCAACAACACAAATGTACTCCTCTATGAAAATAATTCTACATTTCTTTATAACTGCCTACTTTTCTCTATGAAGAGATGGATATTTAGATTATTTCTTGTTTTTGCTCATTTGTTGCACAAATGTCCAGATTTAAAGACATATAAGACTTTGTGCTATGACTGGGGAGACTGGGAAATCCTTTCCATGAAAAACAACTATAAAATGAAATAATATTGATCAAAACTATCATTCCATTGCTCTGCAAATTAGCTAAAGGTATAGAATAACTGGATAAGTATTTATGCTTGAAAAATTGCTGAACTTTGGAAAAGAGCGGTGGGAGGTTTTGTCATTCTGGCGAGGGATGCTCTAATTTTTCCTCAGCTCAGTACAGTGTATCAGAATTGAAAATATGTGAGGATCAGCAACCCTTGTATTTAGAGTGTTAAGTGATATTCACATCCATCAGCATTACTGATGGAAGTAACTTTTTGAAGGCAAGCAAACAGATGAAAACCAACTGCTTGGCTCTATAGCCTGAGGTAGTGGATTTGATTAGGGCAAACATTTCAGGGTAAAGTTGTGCTTGCATCCAGCTGATACCAAAGAAGGCAAAATATATTTAAACATTTCTACTTGATCCCATAAAATCTCAACAGAATATTCGAGATGCCACAAGAAAGAATCAGTAAAAAAAAATAGTAAAAGAGTTCCCAAATTTGCTGAAAAATATCAATCAACAAATCCTAATAGTATAAATAGGAAAATAGGCACACTTATACACATTATGGTCTATCTGTTTAAGGTCACGGACAAGGAGAACATCTTGAAAGCAGCGAGGCAAAAATGACTCAAACAGGAGAGCAACAATGCAATTAATTGCTGGTTTGCCATCAGAAGGCAGTGGAATAACTTTTAAAAGCACTTGATAAGAAAGTAAAAAACATAAACTCTTAACTAAGAATTCTATAACATGTAACATAATTCTTTCATATGAAGCAACATAAGGCATTCCAGGAAAGAAAACTGAGAAATTTGTTGATAGTAGAACTTCCTTAAAGACTGAAGAAGTTTTACAGGTTAAAAAAAAAATGACATCTGAAAATAACTACAGATTAGGAACCATGAAAAAAATGGAGAAAATTATAAATAATAACTGTTAATAATATAAAATACCTTATAAATATATTTAGCTTTTTTCCTAACATTTAAAAAGACTTCAAATTATATAAAGTAACAATAGTACCTCTGCATTGTGCTTATAACATATATAGTTCTAATATATAATAATACTGCAGAAGAAGAAATGGACCTACACTGGAGCAAATTTCTATATTTTACCATAATTAAGTTAGTACTAATCTGAAGTCAATTATAATAAATTAGAACATATATTGTAATACTTAGAGTAACTAGTAAGAAAAAATATATAGAATAAAATCAAAGGAATAATTAAAATCATACACACAAAAATATTTATTTAGTGTTAAAGAAACTATTGAGAGAGAAAAAGAGGGCATAAGAGACCAAAAGTTCAGAAGATAAGTAGAAAATAACTAATAAATTGTTTTAGTAATATACAATTATGCAAAAATTACATTAAGTATAAATAGCATAAATGCCCTAATCAGAAGGCAGAGATTATAGACTATATGTAAAAGCAAAAATTCAACCATCTATTTTCTTTAAAAAAAGAATATTCTACAGTCAAAAATCATAATAAAACTGGAGTGCTTATATTAATTTCTGAAAAAACAGGCATTAAAACAATAAATTTTACTAAAAAGGATACTTCATAATAATAAAAGTTCAGTACATCAGAAAAAATAACAATTGTAAGTATCTCTCCCTCTCTCTCTCTCTAACAGCAAAGTCCTAAATACATTAAACAAAGATATATATATCGAACAAAGATATATATATATCTAACAACAAAGTCCAAAAATACATTAAACAAAACTTACAAAATTGAAGTAAGGAATACATAAGTAAACACTTACATTTGGAAATTGCAGTTGCCCATTCTGAATAACTGACAAACCAACTAGATAGAAAATTAGCAGAGTATAATAGATTTGACATTTACAGGCCACTTCCAATCTCATACTGCAGAAAACACTTTGTTTTTCCAAGTGCACATGGACAGACCACATGGTAGGTGACAAAAGGCCACAAAACATTACTCAGTAAATTTAAAAGGATTGAATCCTGTAAGCTCTGCTCTCTGATCATAGCCAAATCAAATTAGAATGAAAAAACAAATCCTCAAATATCTGGAACTTCAACAATGTACTTCTAAATAACCCTTAATTTAAAAGAAAAAATATCACATGTGAAAATAAAATGTATTTGAACTATGTGGAAACAAAAATAAAACATATGGAAATTATGAGATGCAAACTGAGTAGTTTTAGGAGAAAATGTAAATATTTAAATGCCTATATCTCAAAATATTAAAACTATGTCTAATCTTGTACCTTAAAAATTTAGAAAAAGAACAAACTAAACCTAAATAATAGAATAAAAAATAATAAAATTTAGGGCAGAAAACAATAGAAAAAATGATAAAATCAGCAGTTGGTTATTTAAAAGGACAACACAAGATACCCGTAGCAAGAAATAAGAAATTAAGAAAACTAGCAAAAAACAATTCAAAAATGAAATTAAACAATTATATTTGCAAAGAAATATCCAAAATGATACGCGGAATAAATGTGGCAAAGTATTATAAGATTTAAACACTGACAACTACAGAATGCAACTTGAAAAATTAAAGGAGTTTTAATTAAATAGAGAGTTTATGTTTGTGCATTAAAGAATTCAATATTTTAGAGGAGTCAATTTTTTCCAAAGAACGGGTAAACTATAAATTTGTTGTAATTCCTGTTAAAAGCTCTGGAGACATTTAGCAGAAATTGTCAGCTAATCCTAAAATGTTTACATGGCAATATAAAAAACCTAAAATAGTCAAAACAATCTTGACAAAAGAACACATTCAGAGAATTCAACATCGACTGATTTCAGCATGTGTTATAAAGTCATAGTAATCACTGTGGTGTTAGTGTAGAGATAAACACAATGGAACAGAATTGAGATTTCATAAATGAATCCTTTTATTTCTTGTCAATTTTTGACAAAATTGTTAAGACAATTCATGGTAAAAATAGTCTATTCCAAAAATTGTTCCCACTGTGTATAATTTTATAAAATTATTGAACCACTAATTGTTTAGTGTTTAGCATGTGCTAAGTAATAGTCTAAATAGTCTAACATATTAATTAATTTACTCTTCATTGATAATACTGTGGAATTGGTGCTGTTATTATCCTCTTTTACAGATGAAGAAACTGAGGTACAGAGAAGTTAAGCAACTTAGTCACTTAGCTAAGTAAGTGGCAGAGTTAGGGCTTGAACCCTATTCAGCTAATTCCTAACATCTGTACACAATTATATCTTGAATAAATTGGTCTCCTCTCTGCATCAGTTTCCTCAACTGTTAAAAAAAAAAAAAGAGTGGACTGATGACTTAAATATCTACCTTTTGATTGTTTAATATATGATGAGCACTTTTACATGCTTTATCATTTCATCATCACAACAATCTAGAGAGAAATGTTTTTTACCATTTCTCATCAGAGCACACTAAAGCTTTGAGAGGTTAAATAACATGCCCAAGTTTATACAGCCTCAATATGAAGAAGCCAGGAGGATTTGAACTAGGTCTTTCAGACTCACTTGAGCACTCTGTCTTGCTACCTTTTCTCAAAGATGTCTTCCAATAGGAAGCTTGCATGACTTCATCCATTCATTTACTAAACAGATATATTTTTATTTTATTTTAAAGGTATGGGGTACAAATCAGGATTACGTATACAAGTGGCCACTGTACAGGTAAAGTTTGGGCCTCCCTTTGGTCCCTGCTTTTCCTGGCTTGAGATCAAGTGTGCTTATGATGTGTCCCCTCCCCAGTCCCCATCTTGGCAGTACTCCTCTACTACCAATCCCTTTCTTATAGTATTATGATAATTGTTCAGGGTCCACTTATGAGTGATAACATGTGGTACTCTGTTTTTTGTTTTTGTGATAGATTGCTGAGTATGATAGAATCTAAATCCATCCAAGTTGCTGCAACGTCCGTATGTTTGTCCTTCTTTATGGCTGCATGATATTCCATTTTATATATGTACCACATTTTTTCTATCCAGTCCAGTTTCAATGGGTAGCACGGTTGGTTCCATGTTTTTGCTATTGTGAATAGTGCTGGCATAAGCATGTGGGTCAAGGTATCTTTTTTGTAGAATGATTTGAGTTCTTCCAGCTATATTTCTAGTAGGGTGACTGCTGTATATCTGATAAAGGCCTAATATTCAGGATCTACAAGGAACTTAAATGTTCCAAAAGGAAAAAAACAAACAGCCCATTAAAAAGTGCACAAAAGACATAAGTAGACACTTCTCAAAAGAAAATATACAGGCAGCCAACAAACATGAAAAAAGTGCCCAGCTTCACTAATCATCAGATAAATGCAAATCAAAACCACATTGCGATATCACCTAACCCCAGTAAGAATGGCCATCATTAGTAAAACAAACAACATCAGATGCTGTTGAGAATGCAGAGAAAAAGGAATGTTTCTACACTGCTGGTGGGAATGTAAACTAGGGCAACCTCTTTGGAAAACAGTTTGTGATTTCTAAAAGAACTAGACATTAAACACATATTTTCTTTGCTCTCTGTTCTAGCCCTTGGTAACTGGATGCTGAGAGGCCATGGAATGAATTAGACTACATGCTTCCATCAAAGACAATATTATTTGCCATCATGTCTCATCTTTTGGTGGACTACAATATAAAATAGAAGAAACTCAGTGATAAGAAGTTTAGACAAATGTTATGAGACTCAGAAGGAATGTCATTCTCAGAGGGAATTCAGGAAGGGCATCACTGGGAAAGTGGTAGTACCTGCTGGCTATTTAATGCAAAGAAAAATAAAAATACCTTGTCCATTTATAACATCACACCCTGCATCAAAATTAACACCAAATAAATGAGAAAACCAAATGTAAGAACTAAAAACATATGAAGAAAACACCTTAGGACCTTGAATTAGGCAAAGCGTTCTTAGATAAAAGCATTGTTCATAAAATTTAGAAAATCACTGATAAATAGGACTTTATCAAAATTTAAAACTTTTGGACTTTGAAAAATATTAATAAGATATGAAAATATAAGCCATAGACTTGGAGGGGACTTTGAAATATTATATCTGATAAAGGGCTTATATCCAGAATATATATCTGATAAAGGGCCCATATGGAAGAGATAAAAGGGTTTATATTCCAGAATATATAAATAACTCTTACAACTCAACAATAAGAAAAAATAACCAGTTAAAAATGGTGTTTTCCCAAAGATGTACAAATGACTAATAAGCATGGAAAATGATACAACACATTAGACATTAGAAAAATTGAAATTTAAATCATAATAGGATCCCATTTTGTACCCATTGAAACAACTATTATGAAAAAAGAAAGACAATACCTAGTATTTATGAGAATGTGGAAGACACAGAGCCCTCCTGCATTTGTGTTATACCTGATCTGGAAAACTTTGGACAATGTATTTAAAAGTTACATGTATTCTTATAATATGACTCAACAGTTTTCTTAAGTATGTTAGAAATGAGGATTATTTTAGGAATAAGAGTATATGTTCTCACAAATGTATGCAAACAAATGTTCACAGCAACATTTTTCAAATAATGCAAAGCTGTAAATAATCTAGAAGTCCATCAACTATACAATGAATAAACAATATGGTATATCCATACAATCGAATACTATTCAACCATGAAAAGGCATAAACTACTAATACATGTTGCAACAAATATGAAACCTCAGTATATTACATGTGAAAGTAGATGAGCCTGGAGGACATTGTTAAGTGAAATAAGCCAAGCACAGAAAGACAAATATTACATGTTCTCACTTATATACAGGAGTGAAAAAGGTGATCTCATGAAGTAGAGAGTAGAATAGTATTTACCAATGGCAGGGAAGGGTATGAGGAGGATGAACTAAAGAGACTTTGGTTAATGTATACAAAAATATAGTTAAGTAGAAGGTATAAATTTTAGTGCTAATAGAATAGGAGGGAGACTGTAAATAATAATCATTTGTTATATGTTCAAAAAAGACAGAAGATAAGTTTTGAAAGGTTACCAACACAAAGAAATGATATGTATTTGACGTTATGGATATTCCAATTACCATGATTTGATCATTACATGGTGTATGCATATATCATAATATTACATGTATCCCATAAATACATACAACTATTATGTATCAATAAAAAAGAAGCCAGAAGCAAAAAAGTAAACAATGTATGATTTATATGTACGTGAAATCCAGAAAAGGTAAATGTACAGAAACAATAATCAGATAATTTGCTGCTTGATTGAGAACATAGAATTACTACATAATCTAGAATTCTACTGCTGAGTATATATCCAAGAGAAATAAAGTCAGTATATCAAAGAGATATCTTTACTTCCATGTTTATTACATCACTATTCACAATTTCCAAGATATGGAATCAAAGTGTCTATCAACAAATGAATGGAAAGAAAACATATATACACAATGGAATATTCTTTGATTGTAAAAGGGAATCAAATCCTGTCATAAGTGGGGAAGGAGGTCATTAGGTTAAGTAAAATAAACTTTGCACAGAAAGACAGATATCATACCTTCTCACTTATACGTGAAAGCTAATAAAGTGATCTCATAGAGGTAGAGAGTTGACTGGTACTTACCAGAGACTGGGAAAAGTAGGTGAGGGCATAAAGAGTGGTTGGTTAATGAATACACAAATATAGTTAGAAAGAAGAAATAAGATTTAGAGTTCAATGGTATAGCAAACTATAGTTAATAATTTTTTGTAGTTCAAAAAGTTAAAGAAGAAAAACTGAAATGTTTGGGGGTGATGAATGTCTAACTTGCCCCAGATCATTGTATCAAAATATCACATGTACCCCCAAAATATGAGTAACCATTATACATCAATAAAAAATACAATAAGTTAATCTGGAAATGAACACAAGGAAGCATTCTGGGGGTAATAGATATATTCTAAAATGAGATTGTGATGATGATGACTAAAATAACTGAACATTCAAAATGTACATATTTAATGTCCTGTAAAATTTACCTCATTATACATGTTTATAGGAAGTCACATAGGCAAATCTATGAGTTATGGTCACATAAAATGCCCATATATTGTTTAATATGCCTTCTCTGTCTCATACTGCAATAGTCATCACTTGCATATTTACCACTTTTATTTTTATTTTTTAAATAATTTTCTTTATCTCCAATAGTTACATAACAATTTTCCAATGTATTTATTCATTTTTTAAATTTAATTTTATTGTAGAGATGTGGGGTACAAGTAAGGATTAACTACATAAGTTGACTGCATTGTAGGTGGGCCTCCAACTGGCCTTCACTTCACCTGATAAAAGATCAGGCATCCTGTGTGCTGTGTTCCTTCCCTTCTCTGGCAGTGCCCAGTGATTGCCGATCTCTCCCTTGTGCTATTATGATTAATGCTCAGTTCCCACTTATGAGTGAGAACATTCAGTGTTCAGTTTTTGTTTCTGTGATAGATCAATATGTATAATGGTCTCCAACTCCATGCAATTTGATGCAAAGTCCATGATTTTGTTCTTCTTTATGGTTGTGTAATACTCCATCATATATGCACCACATTTTCTTTATCCAGTCCACATTCGATGGACAGTAGGTTTGGTTCCATGTTTTTGCTATTGTGACTAGTGTGGCTATAAACATACATGTGCAGGTTCCCTTTTGGTAGAACAGTTTATGTTCCTCTGTGTATATTCCCAGGACTAGGATTGTTAGATTGTATGGAAGGTCAAGTTTTAGTTATTTTAGTCATCACCACACTGCTTTCCATAGAGTTTGAACTAGCTTGCACTCATACCAACAGTGTAGTAGTATTCATCTTTCTCCACACTCACACATGCATGTATTGTTTTTTGATTGATTAATGATCGCCATCCTTACTGAAGTTAGGTGGTATCTTATTGTAGTATTGATTTGCATTTTTCTGATGACTAGTGAGGCTGAGTATTTTTTCATGTATCTGTTAGTTGCTTGTATATCTTCTTTTGAAAAGTGTCTATCCATGTCCTTTGCCCACTTTGTAAAAGGGTTGATATTTTTTCCCTTTCAGTTGATTTGAGCTCCTTTAGATCCTGGATGTTAGACTCTTGTCAGATACATGATTTGCAAATATTTTTTCCATTCTGTGTGTTTTTTTCCCTCACTCTCTTGATTGGATTCTTTTGCTGAAAAAGCTTTTCAGTTTGATGAGATCCTACTTGTCTATCTTAACTTTTTTGGCATTGGCTTTTAGGAATTTGGTCAAGAATTGGTATGCCTATGTGCATAAGATTGTTTACGATGTTTTCTTCTAGGATTCTTATAGTTTGAGGTTTTACGTTTAGGTCTGATCCATTCAGAACTGATTTCGTCACACTTTGTGGACAATATGATTCTATATCTTGAAAACCTTAGGAAGTCTGTCAAAAGTCTCCTTGCACTGATAATCAACTTCAGTAGAGTCTCAGGGTAAAACATAAGTGTGCAAAAGACAGTTGTATTTCTATACACCAGCAACAAGCAGACAAAGTGCCAAATAAAAAGCACAATCTCATTCCAATAGCTACAAAAAAAGACATACTTTGGCAGCCACCTAACCGGAGAAGTGAAAGATCTTTACAACGAGAACTACAAAACGCTGCTCAAACAAATCAAGGATGACACAAGCAAACAGAAAAATATTCCATGCTTATGGATCAGAGGAAGTGATATCATCAAGATGGTCCAGTCTACCCAAGGCAATCTACAGATTCAATGCAACACCTATCAAATTACCAACATTATTTTTCTCAGACCTGGAAATGACAATAAAGAAATTCATATGAAAAACATCCAAAAAGAGCACAAATAGCCAAAACAATCCTTAGTAAAAGAAACAAAGTGGGGCTGTCGCTGTGGCTCAAGCCTATAATCCCAGCACTTTGGGAGGCCAAGGTGAAGGGATTGCCTGAGCCCACGGGTTCAACAGCCTGGGAAATTTGGTGAGACCTCATCTCTTCAATAAATCAAAATATTAGCCAGGCGTGGTAGCACGTGCTTGTAGTTCCCGCTACTTGGAAGGCTGAGCCCAGCGTTGATGTTGGGGTGGCCATAAGCGTGCCATTGCACTCCAACTTCCACGACAGAGTGAGACTCCCACTCAAAAAAAAAAAAAAAAAAAAAGAAAGAAACAAGTGGGAGGTATCACACTTCCAGATTTTAAAATTTACTACACAACTACAGTAACCAAAACAGCCTGGTATTGGTACAAGAATAGGCAAAAAGACCAATGGAACAGGACGGAGATTCTAGCAGCAAAAACTCTATCTCTCAACCAACCCATCTTCAACAAAGCCACCAATAATAACCAACGGGCAAAGGAGATCATATTTAGCAAATTATGTTGGGAAAATTGGCTGACTACAAGCAGAAGAATGAAACTGGGTCCAATTTACTTTTCAATAATTTTAGTAATTTACAGTCATGCTAACAATTAGAATCTTTAAAGTTGACTGTGGCATTTTTATGAGAATTAGAAAAATACAGCCTTCAAGCAAGATATTATTTGTGATGTTTTTTATCTCTCAAAATAAAATTCTGAAAAATATAAAGTTATTCCTTATAATATAGACAGATAAAATTATTTGAAATGTTTTTAAAAATTAAAATATTTGGAAGCTCAGTCTTTAGGATTAAGTTGGGTACTACACATCTAAGGGAAGTATTGAGAGTAACAAAGGTGCTTAGCAATGTATTGGCTAAATTGCTGCTGCAATTTATTGTGATTTATAAAAGAAAACATACAGCATTTTAACAAAAACTTAAAATTTTAGTTTTTTGCAAATGATCGTCCCATCATGATCATTTTTATTAATCAATTTACCTTGTTAATATTCAAATAATTGCAATGATGTACTTCTTTAAACTATGTTATAGAGCATTAATAATTTATAATTTTATTTCCATACACTTAACCTTTGTATTAAAGCAGATTTGTAATAGAAAATATGGAAAATATGAAATGTTTTTGATCATGGATGATCTGTGAGTTTTGCAAATGAAATCTTCATTTTTGTTTTCTACAATAGATAACATATCAATATCAAGGAACTGCAATTGTGGTATTAATAATTTATAGTTAAAGGTTTTTAAACTTTGTATAGTACACTTAATTTTTAGATTCATTTTTATTTTTATGGAAAAATTGAGCAGAAAGTACAGAGGGTTCCATATGACTCTCTCTCAGTTCACACATTTTCTCCTATTATGAACATCTTTCATTATTGTAGTACACTTGCTATATGTTATGAGTCAATATGAAAACACTGTTACTAACTTATGTCACCTAGTTTGCATTAGTGGATACTCTGTGTCATACATTTCTGTGAGTTTTGACCAGTAAATAATGTCATGTATCCATCATTACAGTATCATACATAATAGAATAGCTTATTTGCCCTAGAAATCCCCTGTGTTTAAAAATTAATCTCTCCCCTCTACCCCTGAACCCCTGGGAAGCAGTGATCTTTTCATTATCTCCATGGTTTTGTCTTTTTTATAATGTCATACCCTTGGAATTACTATATAGTATGTGGCTTTTTCAGATTGGTTTCTTTCACTTTGCTATGTGCATTTATGTTTTCTGCAAGTCTTTTTATGGCCTCATAGTTCCTTTCTTTTCATCACTGAATAGTTTTTTTTTTTTTTTTGAGTTGGAGTCTTACTCTGTCGCCCAGACTGGAGTGCAGTGGCCACTCCCGGCCACCGCAGCCTCGACCTGCTGGGTTCCGGCGATCCTTCCGCCTCAGCCTTCCGAGTAGCCAGAATTACAAGCATGCGCTACCATGCGCGGCTGATTTTTTGATTTATTGTAGAGATGAGGTCTCGCTGCCCAGGCGGGTCTCGAACCCGCGGGCTCAGGCAATCCACTCACCTCAGCCTCCCAAAGGCGCGGGATTACAGGCTGAGCCACCGAGCCCGGCTCATCACTGAATAGTATACTGTTGTTTAGCTGTACCACATCTTGTTTATACACTTGCCTATCAAACAATATCTTGATTGCTTCCAAGTTTTGGCCAATATAAATAAGCCTTCAATAAACAATTGTGTGCAGTTTTTTTTGTGTGTAGGGAGAAATTTTCAATATATGCAGATAAACACTAAGGAGTGTGATTGCTGGATGACATAGCAAGTCTGTGTTTTGCTTTGTAAGAAACTACAATACTGTCTTCGAAATTGGCTGTACCCACCAGCAATGAGGGAGAGTTACTCTTGTTCCACATCCTCATCAGCATTTGCTGTTTGGTTTGGATTTTAGTCATTCTAATATATGGGTAGTAGCATCCTATTATTTTTAAAAATATGCGGGTTTTTTTTTTGTTTGTTTGTTTTGTTTTTGAGTTGGAGTCTCACTCTGTCGCCCAGACTGGAGTGCAGTGGCAGCTACCGGTCACCGCAGCCTCGACCTACTGGGGTCCAGCGATCCTTCCGCCTCAGCCTTCCGAGTAGCCGGAATTACAGGCGCGCGCTACCACGATCAGCTAATTTTTTTTTTTTTTTTAATTTTATTGTAGAGATGAGGTCTCGCCTGCCCAGGCGGGTCTTGAACCCACGGACTCAGGCAATCCACTCACCTCAGCCTCCCAAAGGCGCGGGATTGCAGGCTGAGCCACTGAGCCTGGCTATATGTGGGTTTCTTAATAACATATGATGTGAGCATCATTCCAATATTCCTTGACGAATCTATGTCATCTTTGGGAAAAATAATGTATTTTTCATCATCAATATTGTTTTGTTTTTCTCAAATAATTTATTAATCCCCTCAAAAATTTAATATTTTGAATTTTTATTTTAAAAAATATTTTTTCTTAAAATATTGTAAGAAGCACTGGGTGAGTGAATTTTAAAGTGCATATATTCAAACATACTGTTGTTTTGCATATAGAATAAAATAATTTTATTGTATAATAGAAATAAAAATTAATTGTATAGTTTTCAAAATAATGTCATACTACAATAAATTGAGTTTTATTAACAATATAAAGTTGATTTTCCCATTGACTTGAAGACTACAGTGAATGTTTAACTCTTGAATGACATAAAAAATTAAGTATCAAAACAGATCTGTGCCACATCATTCATCACTATGTCTGAAATATGAAACAAATATAATATCAGTAAATTTTAACCACAATTAATTTTTGAATCCTCCCCCAATTTTTAAAAAAGCAATCACACAATTGTTGTGATATAATTAGTGGGTCATTACAAGGTGAAATTAAATAATTTCCATGTGATATTGACTCTGGGAATGATCAATTATGATATTTAATTATAAGTATTAATAATCAATGGTAATAGTAACTTGCATCATAAGGTAACCTAGAACACACTACCACTCTGGCAGAGCAAACAACTTTAACCATTGCTTTGATATCTGTGGAAGGTTGCTTATGTTTTTGCTTTAAAAATACCTTTATATGAAACTATATGCTAAGTGGAAAAACATTTTCTTGTTTAAGAACATAATTGCTTATTTTTTGTTCAAATACCAATTTTTGATTATCAAAATATTTTCTTATTTTTAGTTATAGCAGTGAGATATACAACTATCGTATTTAAAACAAGACAAGGCACTTTATTTTTTTACCTGGAGAAAATCTGTCTTAAATATACAAACCATCCATATTTGGGGTTATCAAAATTATACTAAAATAATTAAAGGTAAATCAAAATAACAGAGACCTCTAAAAATTATAGCACTTCCATTTTAGACGTACGGTACCCAACATGAACATTCTTATATTAGCTGCTGTGTTAACAACTAATTTAATATCTGTATGCCTTAATCATCACATTTGTTTTCTACCTATGTGAAAGAAAAAAGCTTGAGAAGAGCTTTTATACTACTAAACAACTCTTAATCTTATATTTATTTTGTTCCTCTTATACATTGTCATATGTCCATGGGTGAAACTATTCTGCTGGAAGACTTTTTAATGTTTTGTCCCCCCATTTTTAATTTGATCTTTATTAATTTATTTTATCTTATGTTCATCTTTCCTTGATTACTTGAAAGCATGAGAGAAGACCTAATTTTTTATAAATGTAATTCAAGGGCACACAATAACTATTTCCTGCATAAACCTAGGGACATAACTAGAAAGACTTATAGGAGATCTATTTCTTTGTTTATAACTTTATTCCTCTTTTTAAAATTATCTTTGGATTCTGCTTGTTTGTTTTAAGTGTTTGATATGGATTCAGGAAGATCTGATTCTGTTATTCAGTACTACAATTTCTTGGTTAAGTGAACTCTTTTATTCATTTATTTTATTTCTTTGGCTTTAATTGTTTCTGTATTTGCAAAATAATATTAAAATCTCTAGTTTCCCAAAATTATTTGGGTTTTACACACACACACACACACACACACACACACACACACACACACACACATTTTCTTCTAGAGTGTCTGGTATTCTATAAGTGCTTGATAACTCCTTTCTTTTCCTCTTTTTTGAGGGTAATTTGTTTTTTTGTGAGGTAGCACTTCAACTGTGAAGAAAAGAAAGAAAAATTCAGTTTTTCTCTTGCTGCTCAACAGTTTCAGGCCTGCACATGACGTGAATAAAAATATGCAACATATCTCGAGTTTCTTTTTTGATTTAGTATTTTTTTTAGCAGAAATAGGTTAACTCAAAAACTTCAGTGTTTTGAATTGTCCATTATAGAATGTAAAGAGACAAAAGATTAATACATAAAGATACATTAGAACATGAGACTACTGGGAACAAATAGGCATATTTGAAAGAAAAAAATCTCCTAGAAATTACATATAGTATATACTATGTATATATAATTATCAACTTTCAACTACACATGCCTTTCCTCAGTTTTACTAAGGTATAATTGACAAAAATTGTATATATTCAAGGTGCATAGTGTGGTGTTTTGATATGATTGTATATTGTGAAATGATTACTTTAATCAAGCTAATTAACATGTTCATTGCCTGATATAGTTAGCATTTGTGTGTGTGTGTGTGTGTGTGTGGTGAAAACACTTAAGACTTATTTTCCTTGCAAATTTCAAGTATACAATACATTATTAACTATAGTCACCAAGTTGTACATTAAATCTCCAGAATTTATTTAATCTTGTAACTAAAAGATTGTACCCTTTGACCAAAATCCTCCAGCCCCTGGCAACAAATTTGTTTCTCTGAGTTAAACATTTTTAGAGTCCACAATAAATAGCTCATGCAGTGTTTATCTTTTTTGTATCTGACATTTCACTTAGCATAATTTCTGATATATATATATGTATTTCGATATATATATTCTTCAGTGCTTAAAAAACCCTTCTTAAAGAAACAAAAAAACATGCAGTTAAGAAAACCTATTTTTCTGATCAAATATTCTTCAGAATTTTTCATTTTAAATATCTCAATTTAGACTTATGAGATTTTAAAAAAATAACAGCTTTTCATATAAACCCATTTTTTTTACAGTTGAGGTGTTATTATAAATGAGTTTGGATATCTTAAAAATACCTAATGTTTTAGGCTTTGATATTTATTGACCTGACAAATGTCTTTGTTGATTATTTTGTTAAGATGGATTTTCTGTGACTTCTCCCCCATCCACCACTCACTGCTCCTGTAGCCAAAAACATGTGAAGAGTTGTGCTGTTTATTGATGTCAGGATCTCTAGAAGCTAAACTTACCAGCTATGAATTATGAAACATAATTCACAGTGAGACAGATTTTTCTTTAAGATTCCAACCTCCATTTGAAGATTCTTTTTCTTAAATCATGCTCCAATCTGCAAGAAAAGGTAGAATTGCTTGACCTCGATGATATTGGTGTAGAAAAGATTGGGAAACTATTTCTTTGTTGCTGATCTAATATAATTACCCCATTTAAGAGAAGTGATAGATAATGAGTAAGAACTGCACCTTGGAAAAAGTTATCACTTTGAAGTTTTAAACTTCAAGCAGAAGAACAAGAAACTGGTTATGTAATTTCTCTGAATACCTATTTTTTGGTAGCAAGATGAGGTGGATAATAACTCTACCTTATTCCAAGTTTGTCTTTCTCTGATTTTAATTTAGAAGAAATGGATGAAATTCATGAGGAGAAGTACAGGAATGTATATTGTAAAAAATGTTGCCAGGCTCGGTGGCTCAGCCTGTAATCCCAGCGCTTTGGGAGGCTGAGGTGAGTGGATTGCCTGAGCCCGCGGGTTCGAGACCCGCCGGGGCAACTTGGTGAGACCTCATCTCTACAATTAGTCAAAAATTAGCCGGGCGTGGTAGTGCACGCCTATAGTTCCAGCTACTTGGAAGGCTGAGGCGGAAGGATCGCCGGAGCCCAGCAGGTTGAGGCTGCAGTGGCCGGGAGCGGCCACCGCACTCCAGTCTGGGTGACAGAGTGAGACTCCAACTAAAAAAAAAAAAAAAAAAAAATTTATACTGAGACTACTTAATTGTAAGAATCGAAAATTTCTTTCAGTGCAAAAAGCAGTATAAGTTTTCATATTCGAAGTCACTATAAGGGACTGCATGGTATATCTATGGCACAGCCATAGAAATCAATATAATTAATCCAATTCACAAGGTTTATCATGAACTATTCTTGAACTTGGGCGATCATTTGATAATTTTGGGTACCAGTTTCTTCATCTGTACAAATGATACTATTATTGCCTACTTTGTACGGATATGTATTATGTGAGATAAAATAACATAATATACATTAAATCTCCACAACAGGAGACTCACAGTTGGAGATATATGAAAGTATTTTTTTGTATGTCTTTCCTTCTTTTCCCAATAAAATGTAATAACAATTGAATTATGATGGTAAAACTTCAAAATACAGTAAGGCATTGAATTATATGATATTCAGAAGATATCTAATGCTCCACTTAAATATATTTGTAAAAACAGTATAAAATAAACCTTTATCCAATAATAACAAAAAACAAGCAAATTTCTGTCCTTAGTCACAATTCTTAATGTCCCTTCAAAAGGTGGTTAGGGCCTGGCACAGTGATTCATGCTTGTAATCCCTGCACTCTGGGAGGCCAAGGCAGGAGGACCGCTTGAACCCAGACCAGTCTGGGCAACATAGTTAGACCTTGTCTCTACAAAACAAACAAACAATACAAAAAAATAACTTGCCAGGTGTGGTGGCATGCACCTGTAGTTTCAACTAACTGGGAGGCTGAAGTAAGAGGATCACTTAAGCTCAACAGTTAGGCGCTGTGAAAGCTGTGATCATGCCACTGCACTCCAGCCTGGGCAACAGAGTGAAACCCCAACTTAAAAAAAAAAAAAAAAAGAATACAATGATGTATGTATGACATGTAAAAACTAAGTGTCATTAACTCATTAAACTGTTTATTAATCACCGAGATTATGAGGTTTCAGTAGTTCAGGTGATTAGCAGCATTTTGCTTTTAAAAGTTAGACAATCAGTATTGGACCGGAGTTGTTACATGTAATGCTGATGAGACTAATGTAAATATACAATGGATTTGCATGCAAAAAAGAAAAATTAATCCACACATTAATGAGACTAAAAACTCATTTTTTCAACTCTAGAAAATGGTTGTGGATAGCTATCGTAACAAGTAGCAGAATTGCTTCAGTTAGGGAAAAACTTCATTTTATATATATATAATATATGTATTATATATATATTCAGGGCTGGCTACACAGTGACATGCCCTAATTCAAAAATCAAGGGGAAAAAATTGTAATAAAAACTACAAAAATATAAGATTTTTCCTTTAGAAATATATTATTTATAAAATATAATAGGAACAATAGTGATATATGTGCAACAACATAAAATTACACATTGTGAAAAATAATATTTTTGGACATAATTTTATGTAATACAATACATAAAATACTTTATTAACACGAAAACTTTATTAATTACAAGATTTTTCTTGTTTGCTTGCCTGAAAATGCATTTATTTGGTCATAAAAATTTATACTTTGAGCAACTTCATTTTCAACCAATGTAATTGAAAATACTGTCATATGCTCTTGGTAAATGCAAATAACAAATAAGTGTTGATCATTTTTAATTTTGAGAAAATCTATCAGCAGATGTCACTGTTATTGGAGCTCTTGGGAGTGTTTTCATTGTTCATTGAAAGAGTGGAATGATTTCTCATATTATTTTAAAATATAAGTTTTATTTCATTTTGAGTTGATGGTTTGCACAGAATATATGTTTTTTAAAATTTAACTCTTCTTACAAATTAGTTTCATGTAAGTCTGAATTTAATTTATACAGTGACATTTTAATGTTTTCTCTGACATTCCTTACAACGTTTGGAGGTTGTACAGGAAACCAAAAGTAGCTTCATTATATACCTTATAATGCCTTTTTATTGCTGTATTTTTTATTGCACAAATTAAAATTTTTTTTTTTTTACAAATAATTAGTTCATTTGAAGTTTCATATGAATATAGTCCTTTTCTCTTAACTGATGATTTTAAAATATAATTTCTATTTTTAAGCCTTTGGATATTGCTTTGCAGTGTTGCACACTTTTCTAAATCAGAGATCTAAATGCTTTAAAAAACTATTTAACTCTTTAATATATGTGTTTTTGTTAAGTATCCATAGCTAAAACTTATTTTGTAATGATTTATTGAAAGCTTACTTCCTGGGTATTGACAGTTCTTGTGCCTATTCTCAGACTGGAGAGATTATATTTCTGCAGCAGCAACAAGGACAGGCTTCAGGGAGAGATGGGCAACTCAGCACTGGGTTTCAGTGTTGCCCTGTGCAGTACTCCTCCTCTTTTGTATGAATGATACAACTCCAGCTTTTGCTGTTACTGCCATTATTCCTCACATCAATCTGGGCCAAGGTCTTGGTCCGAGATCTTAAGAATCCCCAAATTTCTCACACTACACTAAACGTGCATTTGCATGATGAACAAATATGCTGACTGCTTAGCACGTGCCTTGCCATCTGATGAACGTTCACTGTTCCTGTGCAAGATCCTTTGTCCCATTGGACTTCACTTGCAAAACAAGTTATAAGAAAATTATTAAAAAATTTAAAATCGCAACAGTAGAGTATGAAACCACGTATGGAGCCATTCTGATTATGGAGCCTTACATTTTCTGCACACCCATGAAACTGACTAGCATTTGTCGTGATATTTTTGTAAAATTTGAGAAGGAGTAAAGGAAAACAAAAGATGGCAGGAAACTTGTATTGCCAATATAACCCTTTTGCAAACTCTCATTAAAAATAGCCATGATCACACACTGTAATAAAACTATAAAATGCCTGTGGAAATGTAGAGCAATAGGCTTTATGGCAATTATTCAAAATAATAGGAGGGTGATGAGCATTTTACTTAAAGTTGCTTCAAGTGGGGCTGAATATGTATCTATACATAGCATTTTATAGCTTAGATATGTATTCTATGTAGAGCAGGAAATTATTGAATGTAATGTCTGTGTTGAGGCAGCCTTTCTTGAAATCTTCAGTGTTGTGTTATTGAATAACTGGTAGACCCTCATAACTGGATAGAGTTTGAGTTAAAATAATGATGGTGATAAGGAAGACCTGAGGATTATGCTAAAATAGTTGTCATCTACTAAGCTCTTAGTATGTGTCAAGCATGGTTTAAACATGATAAATGTTTTAACTCAGTGGTTCTGAAAACTGTGATGTCAGAACTTTTTTATATTCTTAAAAAATCATTGAATAAACACATAAGCAAGGGAGAACAGCTAGAATGAACCATGTAATATTGCATTAAAGTCAGAAACATCAGTAGAAACTCATGTTTAGCTTAGTATGGAAATATAAAGATATTAAATAATTACAGATATGTATATATGCATTGGTTGTTATATGTACATATATTACATAGATTGCTTTGCTGAAAGGGCCTAGAAATAATCTTAGTATGGTAGTAACTATCACACCAAGCTCCAAAATATTGATTTCTCAATATCATTCCTTAATAAAAGGAACAAAGAGTTTCTTGGAGAAGTGGCTTATTGTAGGGCTGGGGCAGGAAATATACATGAGACTGAAAGTAAGGAAGAAAAAAAAAAGGAAGGAAGGAAGGAAGGAAGGAAGGAAGGAAGGAAGGAAGGAAGGAAGGAAGGGAGCAGGGGAGCAGGGAAAGTACTTCCAAATGGCAAGACGGGAACAAACTGATCAACATCATAAATAGTGTAGTACTTATTTGTAAACCAAAGTATAAAATATAAGCTAATGTAAAATAAATATAAATGAGTTCATACTGATACAAAGAAATGATTACAGATGAGTTCTGATCAATTTATGTATATACTTCCTGCACTAAGAAATGGAGTCCTGCCCCTTGAGAATGAGCTGGTCTTAGTGTCTTGCTTCAAAATAATATAATATTGAAAGGGAGGAAAAGTAACATTACAGTGGATAATCCTGACAAAACTATTCTCAACACAATAGTGATGTCATGCTGATAAAATTTATTTTGATACAATGTGATAAAAATTTCATATTACTTTTGTGTTCTTTCCCCAAACCCACTGCTCATTCTAATCATATAAAGACATGAGACAAGCTCAAATTGAGAGATACTTAAAAAATACTTAACTATACTTACCTGGCAGGGGAGACGCCATGATCATGAAAGTGGTTTTCCCAGGGTGAGGCTTACCCATTGCATTCCGGGTGTGCTGACACCTGCAATTTCCCCAAATGTAGGAAACTCAACAGTATAATTTGTGGTAGTAGGGGACTGTGTTTGTGCTCTCCCCTAAAAAAAACCCAATACCTAACTAATACTTCTCAAACTGTCAAGGTCTGGATAAACAAGAAAAGGCTGAGAAACTATTAGACCAGAAGAACATGACAATTAAATTCAATGTAATCTGAACTGGATTGTGGAACAGAAAAACAACTTTAATAGGAAATGGTGAAACCCAAATAAAATCTGGAGTTTGCTTAATAGTAATGTCTCAGTATTGGCTTATTAGTTTCATCAAATGTTCCATGTAAGGTAATATATTAACAGTAGGTGAAACTAAGCAAGAAATGTACAGGGATTCTGTTTTATCTTTATATTTTTGTAAACAAAAAGTATTTCAAAATAAAAATGATATTAAAAATCGAGTTCCCCAAAGAGATTTGTTGATGTGGACTACCCCCACTGAAAATTAGATAACATGTTTTATTAACCACAATTATACTTTCCAAAACAAAAACATAGTAAGAGTAACATTTACTTACACATATTTTTGAATGACATAATCAGGAAAGGTCTCTTTTAGAAGTGACATTAAAACGAAGTTCTTAAAAAAGAAAGAAGTTGTTTTAAAATGTAAAAATAAAAATATATATTAAAGGGATGCCATAGTTATAAATATGGTTAGTAGATAATAAACTATAAATTATAAGAAATTAAGTATAAATTATTATACTGAAAAAATAATAAATATGCTGAAATATTTTCTGAATATAAAATTTTAAATCCTATTAAATTATTGAAAATGTAAAAATATAAATGACACAAATTACACATATCTTAATAATAATTTTTTTCAATTTAATGGATAAGATAAAAAAAGTTTTGAAGGAAAGAAGACAATTTACTTACAGTACGGTAAATGGAGTCAGTCAGGCTTTCTTGCCAGGTCAGAACAAGATAGAACTCCCTTAGACCTTTGCCTACTGGAACTTATGACAAAGCAAACTAATGTAACTTGTTAAGTATAAGATGTGCTCATAATCTGGCTGCATGCTGCTATTGTGTAGGTCCACTTAAAAGCAGACAAGGACAAACCTCAGTGCAGAGATCTATTCCATTGTAATCACCAGCCACCACAATGACAAATAAAGAGTGCAGTTTTTATAAACCTGGCTTTTCTATTCTCTGACCTATCTGAACCCAGTGTGAACCTGCATGGAAGGAATTGAACTCCTCCAGCACATATACAAATCTTAAAAAAAAAAAAAACAAAATAGCTTATCTTAAACTTCATATACAAAAATGAATGTTGCAGCATTTTTACATAGGCTCAAGGAAAGACTGTGAATTGTTACTCATTTCTATACAAATTGTCACTCATTTCTATACAAAGTTTACAGGAAGATATTTGCAAATATGGTAAAGCACGGAATGTACAGCTCTTGAATTATTTTTTCTCAATAAAATATTAGAGGATACTTCCTAGTCTATAACTAATTAATAAAAATTAAGAACTCAAAGAAGCAGGAACTCTGTAGAATAAGAATTGTTGTTGAGTGCTAATATTAGTTAACTACTTTGAAATAAATTCAAGTAACTTGGTGTCTCTCTTGTTATAAAATTAAATGCAAAAGCCAAGGTAATTATTTTAAAAAGTTATATTCTTACACAATTCCAATATGATAAGAAAAATAATGTAGCTTTTTTCAAGAACAAATTTAAAAAGTCAATAAATTTGAGAAGAGTAGGTTATATTCATTGTTTTCTTCCATGGTGTAATGCTTGGAAAGCTTGAAGTTACTTTCCAAAATGCAATAGGACATGATGCAAATAAAGCATGTCTCACATGACAAAATGCATTTTTTTTTTTTGAGTTGGAGTCTCACTCTGTCACTCAGATTGGAGTGCAGTGGCTGCTCCCGGTCACCACAGCCTCGACCTGCTGGGTTCCAGTGATCCATCCGCCTCAGCCTTCCAAGTAGTGGGAACTACAGGCGTGTGCTACCACACCCGGCTAATTTTTTTGATTTATTGTAGAGATGAGGTCTCACCAGGTTGCCCAGGTGGGTCTTGAACCTGGGCTCAGGCAATTCACTCACCTTGGCCTCCCAAAGCGAGGGATTACAGGCTGAGCCACCGAGCCCGGTGACAAAATGTATTTTTAAAATGCAACATTAAATAAACATAATTGTAAAATGAATAAAATAGGAATGGAAAAACACTTAGAAAGGCATTTTGTTAATTTGACTAATTCAACTAAGATTTATTCAATCATTATAATGAAGCAATTACTTTCTGGATTTTTGTTTTTGTTTTTGAAAAAGAAAGAAAAATTTCCTACTGTCAAAGGGCTTTAATTCTAAGAACAAAGTGAACAGTTGAATATAAATAAGTTGTTTGAATGATTTTATTAAAAGATCATACTAATATTGAGATTAAAAACTATGGATACAATTTTCTGTAATAAATGTAAGATAAGAAACATTATTATATTGACTCAAAATATTTCTGCTAACCTTCTGCTAATTGCTTACTTCACTGGCACTTTGAATCATTATCTAAAACACACCACACTCCTCCTCTCATCTCAAATTCATGTCCACTTGAGACCTGTGAACGTAAGCTTATTTGGAAATAGGTTCTTTGCAGATGTAATTAAAACGAAATGATGTTATAGTGGTAGGGTGTGCACTAAATGGGCCTTATAAATAGAGGAGGGAAATTTGGACACACACACACAAACACACACACACAGAGGAAGTTCATGTGAAGATGGAAGTAGAAATTGTAGAGATGAAACAACCGACCAAAACACACTAAAGTTTGTTAGATGCCACCAATAACTAGGAGAGAGGCCTAGAACAGATTTTTTTCCCTGTAATCTCAGAGGAAGTATGGTCCTGCCAACACTTTAATTTTGGACTTCTGACTTCCATAACTGTGAGAGAGTAAGCTACTATTGTTTTAAGCCACCCAGTTCATGAAACTTTAATATAACATCCCTAGGAAACAAAAACTTATGTAATTTAAAATAAAACAACAGTGATGGATAAGGTAGGTACATGAATATTCAATAAAAGTATAATTCTTTCCATAGGACTATATAATGCCTCTTTAGAAACAGCAAATACAGTCTTGGTGCCATTTCCTTGCTCTTAGTCCATTAGGTAAAACATAATCCTATATGGTAAGTAAATCCCAAGAAGACCTAATTTACTTCTCCTCCACCAGAAATAATTTTTGAAATATCTGAAGACCAATCTTTCCTTCAAATCTTTCCTTTATTGCTCCACCAAAATACATTCCAGTTCCCTAGGAATCTACCAATTCAAGATGCTGTAGTGATTATCACAGTGATTTCACCCACAACACCTCTCTGAGAAATTACACAGACTAGCCACTCAATATATATTCGCTGCATAAAAATGAATCAACAACAACAAAATTAAAGGGAAGCACAAAGCTAAATATCCATATCTACCCACTGGACTTAAACTGAAACTCATGCTTCGAGCTTCTTATTTTAGTAGTCATTCTGTCATAGCGTTTAACATAAAATTCCAACTAGAAATACTGCCTTGAGTCAAACAAGAAGAGTGGCTGTCCTGTCTTCTGATGGCAATTAATTACATGGACGATAATAGAGGGTTCTGTGAGTCTCTGCACTCTTCTTAAGATTCTAACAGAATCACTAGTGATGCAGATTTTTCAGGTCAGCCTGGGCTTCAAGAGTGTCAGCTCAACAGGCCAGTCAAGTTCCAGAGTCATTGAGGGGCTAGTAAGCTTAGCCCCGAAGTGTCAGCTCTAATGGGCTGGTAAGCCAAGCCCGGAGTGTTGCAATTGGGGAGGGGGCTGGCAAGACTAGCCCCAGGGTGTTGGTTGTAATAGGCTGGCAAGCCTAGCCCCTAGGGTCTTGGCTGTAACAGGCTGGCAAGCCAAGCCCTGAGAGTGTTGCTGGTTGGGTGGGCTGGCAAGCTTAGCCCCCTGGGTGCCTCAGCTTCGAGTCTTGCCTTCTTCTGGCAGCTCTCTTGGTTCAGCCAGCTCCATCGGCTGGCAAGCCAGCCACTGGGGTGTATGGCTCTTCTACTCTTACGGTCTTCTGCAACTCTTCAGGTTCTTGTCTCATGCCCAGGAAGAATGAGGGATATGGACAGCTAGAAAATGAGAAAGCAGGATTTATTGAGGGCAGAAAAGTCCCCACAGTGGGAGGGTACCCAAAGGGGTTGACCCTCTGGGGTAAAAACCTGGTGCTTATATATAGTCCTAAGTCCAAGCTGATTGGCTAGCACTAGCTGTGAGCTGTAGCTGTTCTGATTGGTCAGTATTAAGGTAGGGACTTAATGGCAACAGATTGGTAGCTTTTGGATCCCAGCTGTGAGTACTTAAGCTTTAGCTTGAGAAGTTCACAGGGAGCTTGTTTACCAAGGCTGAGCCTGAGAAGCCTGCCAGGAATTCACTCCATTGTTACCAGAGGTCTCACCTGTCTGTCTGCCTAGTCTTTGTCTAGCTATCTCCTGTTTCACTAGGACAGAGCTGTTTTCTGAGGCAAGGTACTCTGGTGTGTTTCAGCAGATTTAGATAGAGTCAAGGGACTGTGGCACAAGTAAATCCAGAGTGCAGGGCAATGTCACAGTTTAGTTTTCCTATGTAGAGGCCCGAAGAGGCAAATAAAAATGAGAAATCAAAATAAGGCAAATCTAGGAACAAATTATGATGTTCACAGTTTTGTCGACAAACAGCTTTAGTTGGATTATAAGAGAAGAATCAGCCGGGCTCGGTGGCTCAGCCTGTAATCCCACGCCTTTGGGAGGCTGAGGTGAGTGGATTACCTGAGCCCGCAGGTTCGAGACCCTCCTGGGCAGAGACCCGCCTGGGTAGCGAGACCTCATCTCTACAATAAATCAAAAAATCAATTGGGCATGGTAGCGAATGCCTATAATTCCAGCTACTCGGAAGGCTGAGGCGGAAGGATCGCCGGAGCCCAGCAGGTCGAGGCTGCGGTGGCCGGGAGCGGCCACTGCACTCCAGTCTGGGTGACAGTGAGACTCCAACTCAAAAAAAAAAAAAACAAAAAACAAAAAACAAAAAACTATGAGATAACCTAGATAAGAGATAATTTCTGTCCTAAGTAATGAAATTGTTTAGTATTGTGTTTTCTCAAATGTATTCCTCAGAGTATTAGCATAACAAAACGTTATGTTTAATAAAAGAAGGTCATACTGTGATTTTATTTGGAAACACATCATGCCATAAACCCTTTGAGATTACTGAAATAAATTTTAGCATTTTCAAGACTCTGAGAAGTCATCTGTTTTGCATCGTGCAACTCAGTATTTCTCAGCCTTCTCAATTCACAGAAAGCTTCCCCTGCTGTCTCCTGCCAGCTTTTTCCTCTCAAGGAACATCCAGGATAAGTGTTTAGTGGCACATACTTTGTATAATTCAGGTCTAAGTGTATGAGAAATTTTAGCTATCAGAGCTCATTTATACTCTGCTATCTCTACACACTTCAAAAATATCAAACAACACAAGCCTTGGATTTTAATTACTTATAGGTACAATATGGATCATAATATCTAGATAATAAAACAACATAGCTGTTGGACACATTGTGGACAGATCAATGAGTTAATTTTGAATTTATAAATTGTTTTGGATGTAAAACTTATACAAATGTTACAATGGAAAAGTTACTCTGAAAATACTGTTTCTAACATCTACTATGAAACATATGTTTAAAAGAATGCTTTTCTCTTAAGAAAAATGGCAAAAATAAATTAAAATGAAAGTTAACATCAATAAAACAGTCAGACATGCTACCACCCATAGTGAGGAGCTTTCTTTTCCAAAACGTGTAGCTAGAATCATAGAGCTCCACAAAATTGCACAGCAATTCTGTCACTGTATTGACAAAAAAGGAACCGTAGCAAACTAAACAATTGTGGTGCATAGCAACAGTAAGAGATAGGGAAAAATATCTAGGATAATTGTAAAAAGATATCTAGCTCATAATTACAAGGTTTCTGTTGAAAAGTGCTCCATGTTATGATACTACAAATCCAGAATAACCTGTAAAAAATAGAAAAGTTACCAAAGTACAGACATTTGAAAGGCCATATCCAACTAGATAGATTCTATGGAATTCTATGTTAATATTACTGGTACCTCCCATTTCTTGCTGTAAATAGTATGGATTCATTCTCTCCCTAGTCATTAAAATCTTTGCTTTTTCTATGCCTATTATGTGATTTCAGTGAACATTCTGGACCTGTGGTAAAATGGTAATAGTAAGAAGAAATGTGGCATGACCTCAGAAACATAAAATTTCATGTCTAGATGAACTGGACATTTGCCTGATCCATTCCATGAGAAATGCTGGTAAAGAAAAAAAGTACAAATCACATCTTGACAGGGGCAAGGATAGTGTTGGAGACATGAAGATTAAACTGGTGCATGAACATCCATGTGGAAACTATTGTTTGCAATTTTTTTTTTTTTTTTTGGTGAGAAAACAACTACATCTTTTGCATGTGTACTTCATCTACAGACCATGGACTTGTTGCAAGACTACTGTGTGGTTAATATGTGTGTATTCTTTAGGGCCTGTGATAGCTGCCTTATAAAATGTAAAACCAAGGTATGAAAAGAGTTGAAGAAAAGGTAATCTATTTATGTAATCTCCAAATAGTGCATGTCTTCCTCATTTAACATCATTGATTTAAAGTAACCTCAAACTGTAAAACAACAACAAAAAGTTATCAAAAAGTTTTCAGATTGAATGAAAGAAATGGCGAACATCTAATACTAACTGCAAAATTTATTTTTAAAACATTACTTACTAAAAACAAATTATTTTAATAAAGAGAGGTCAGAAAAACAAGCCAATGTTAACATACAGGAGAAAATCCTGAAATTCCAAGAAGTCATTTTTACTAGTTTTATTCTAGAAATTCTGCTGCATATTTTAAGATGCAAAATAGAAAAAGCCACTAAATCGCTTCTTTAAAAAGGATTAACCAAGTGTGGTGACTCGCCCCTGTAATCCCAGCAGTTTGGGGGTGGTGGTGGGAGGATTGCCTGAATCCAAGGGTTCAAGGCCAGCCTGGGCAACTTGGTGAGACCTCATCTCTACAATAAATCAAAAAATTAGTGAGGCGTGGCGGCACACACCCAAAGTACCAGCTACCTGGAAGACTGAGGTGGTAGGATCACCTGAGCTCAGCAGGTCGAGGCTACAGTGGCCTTGAGCTTGCCAGCGTACTCCAGCCTGAGTGACAGAGTGAGACTCTTCCTTCAATCAATCAATCAATCAATCAATAGATACAGGATTAGTCTTAAATGCTTTCATCTTTTGGAGAAAATACCTACCACAGATGGATGGACGTGTATTTTTAATGATGCTACCAGACGCATTACGTTCACTGTGGCATGTTTTTACAGAAAAGAAATTTGGAATGTTCTTTAAGGTTTTGGTCAAATCTGAACCAAGGTTTCATTCTCACCAGATCATACACTCAAAGGATCTTAAAAATACCTTACTCTCTTTTGGAAATCAGGTCTTAGACCTATGTCATCTGTCACACTTAAATCCCTGTAGTTATCATGTGTCCACACATAAATAATATACTTCTAAATAATAATTTTCCATCATTTTTCAATCTATCCTTATTTTAGGAATCTTAATCTGGATAGTTTTACCTCAATGAATTTCAGTGCCACTTCTACAAAAAAACAAAACAAAACAAAACATAAATTTTACCCTACAAAAAAAATAAATTTTACTTCTACAACAAAACAAAACAAAACAAAACAAAACATAAATTGTCTTTTCTTTCTTCTTTCTTGAAGGTTGCCTACCTAGGTTATTCCTTGCCATTAACCTTTCTTTCCAGACTAAGTGTAAGCATTTTTCCTAGCTTTACAATGAACTGGATTTTTATTTATTTATTTTCATTTTACGGCAAGTCAATTATAGGCAGCCATTTTAACAGGTAAGAAGTATGCCAGTAATGGGTGAGGAAAAGTTAGTTATTCAACCAACTCCCACAGTCATGACATAAAACATTCTAAACATCCTTAAACATCATATAGATTTTTATATATTAAAGAGCAAGAAAATGTGTGTCCATGCCACACATGCAGCTATGGGAAACTACTATACTTTCTTTGCTATGCTATCCGTTCAAACTATCAAGCACACTACAGAAAGTACATTACCTCATTTCTGTATACCACTTGTCCCAGCATTGTGCACATCATTTACATGCTCACTAGCTTAAATTTTTGCAGTTGTCTTTTCAGGTACCTTCAATGTGGAACTATTAGAACACCAAGAAAATGCTCTAATTTGCTGTTGACAAAATCAGTTCCTTCTAGCCTTAATCTTTTTCTTTTAAAAAATTTGTATATTACCATAGAAGTGTGGAGTACAAGTGAGGACTGACTACATAAGCAGGCTGCATGCAGGTGAAGTTTGGGTTTCTAACTGGCCTTTACTTTCCCTGGTACCCAAGTACCCAAGTACCCTTTGTGTTGTCATGTGCCCCCCCCCCTCCCTTAGCAGTGCCCAATGACTGCTAATGCCTCCTTTATGCTAATGTGACTAATGTTCGGGGTCTCACTTATGAAAGAGAACACGCAGTATTCAGTTGCTTCTGTGATAGATTACTAAGTATGATGGACTCCAACACCATCCAATTTGCTGCAAAGTCCATGATTTTCTTCTTCTTTACAGCTGTGTAATACTCCATTATGTATATGTACCACATTTTAAAAATCTAGTCTACTTTCAACTGGCAGCAGGACTTTTGCTTAATCTTTTTCTGTTGTGAAAAATAATACCTTCTCCTCTTGTGCTTTCAGTGATTCAGAAGGAATTGTGCCTTGATTATATCCCTATTTATAATGGAAGAGTAATCAACTGGAAATTAAGGAAGATACATTCCAACCTTGACTGTACCAAACTAACTCTGGGACTTTAAAAAGTTCCTTTCCCATAATTATTTCCAAAAATTAAAAGTTGAACTATGCTAATACAAACACACCTTTCTTGCCCATAAATCTACTTTTCATTTTCTCTCTTTCAAAGGGTAGGCAGACTCTCAAGATCCTATATTTAATTCACTTGATCATGGCTTTTTAAATGTCTCCTTGTTGTGTCTCTGTATGAATTTGGATTGTCACAGCCCTATGAAAAATTATTTTTATTGCTATATTGGTTTCCTACCCAAGTACCAAGTAAATTGGAGCCATCTAAAAAAACATGGAAAGGAATCAGGATTCCAATTGGTAAAATTAAAAAACTGAGTTAATTGGAAGTGATGTTTACCATACATCCACAAAAAGCAACTTTCATCATTTATGTAATACCAGAAATAATGACAATGGGAATATTGGGACAGATCTGAAATCATACTCTGCATTTGGTTTTGCGTACTAAACACCCTTTATATCCTCTGTCTAATACTTATTTCCTAAATGATAGAGATACTGTCACAAAAATTTATAAACTTGAAATGATACTATCACATGTTTTTTAAAAGTTAGTAACATTAAGAGTTCCTTCTAAATGACTTGTGTCCCTTGTTTGTAACAGCAGCAATAAAATCTATGATTAAGATAAGAAATTTTATATTATTGGTTCCTAAACTCTAAGTGAATTTACATGTGAAAGAAAAGATTCCAAAGCCTCCTTTAAAAATGAAAGAAAAAATTCACTTTAAAATGCAACAAGACTTTACCAGTTGGCGGCTGTGCATTTACTTGGCATGCTGGTTACTAAGTTTATTAGCTATTTTATAGCCCTGGAAGCTAAAGATTATGGAGCCAGTTCCCACATGCTGCATCAACAAGACTTGGACGTCAGTCAAGCTACTGATATGTGATGGAAGAGTGAATAAGCCAGTACACACAAACTGAAATGAATCAATCTGAAGTTATTTGAGAGGCATTGTCAAATACTTACTATGTTCAAGTTTTAATTCTTGTCTATTCTCTTTTGATTGTAATTCTCTTTTGAAAGTTTTACAAATAAACTGTTTCACATTTGATTATTTTTTTGATTCCAATTATTCTAATTTATATTCATCCTTATTCTATCTTATCTCCATTTTAACACTTAAATAAATGTCTATGGATTTGAAATTATTTTGTTATATATTTTAGTAATATTTATTAATATTCATAATTTTTATTTATTATTGTTTAAATTGCAAACACTATTGCAGCAAATAATATTGATATAATTTTTAGGATAAAAAAGAGTTTAGTGATTGTATATTGTTCAACTTAATATTATAACACCCCCTAAATGATGTGTATCTAATGGTTGTCTGCCATATGTATAATCATTATGTACAATGCATGGCAGTCAAAGAGATTTTATAGTATTAATAGTATATTTATAAAAAGATTTTTTGAGCTGATAGTCTACAAGCATGAATATTATCTAATATATGGCCAATTTTTTTTTTTTTTTTTGAGGTGGAGTCTCACTCTGTCACTGAGACTGGAGTGAAGTGGTCACTCCCGGCCACCGCAGCCTCGACCTGTTGAGCTCCAGCGATCCTTCTGCCTCAGCCTTTTAAGTAGCTGAAACTACAGGTGAGGGCTACCACACCCGGCTAATTTTTGATTTATTGTAGATATGAGGTCTTGCCAAGTTGCCCAGGCGGGTCTCAAACCCGCGGGCTCAGACAATCCACTCACCTCAGCCTCCAGAGGCGTGGGATTACAGTCTGAGCCACCGAGCCCGGCTATGGCCAATGTTTATATTCCCATATACTTAGAACATCTGAACTATTCCAAACTCTATACTAATGTTGACTAATAGAGCCTAGAAACATGTCTACAAGAAGTTTGGTCACTTTCTAGGAGTATGATTTGGGATAAAACTCTTACCCTCTTTTCATTTTATTTCTTTATATATAAAATTTGGTGACTGCAGGATGGGAAAAGAATATTTGCCAACTGTATATCTGACAAAGTTCTAATATACAGGATCTAAAAGATCTCAGATATGCTGAAAGGAGAAAAAAACAAATAGCCTCATTAAAAAGTGGGCAAAAGACATGAATAGATACTTCTCAAAAGAAAACATATGGGCAGCCAACAGACACATGAAAAAGTGCTCAACCTCACTAACCATCAGAGAAATGCAAATCAAAACCACATTGAGATACCACCTAACCTCAGTAAGAATGGCCATCATTAATAAAACAAACAGATGCTGGTGAGGATGCAGAGAAAAGGGAACACTTCTACACTGCGGGTCAGAATGCAAACTAGTTAAACCACTATGGAAAACAGTGTGGTGATTTATAAAATAACTAGAAATTGACTTTCCATATGACCCAGCAATCCCTCTACTGGGAATATACCCGAAGAAACTCGAATCATTCTACAAAAATGATACCTGCACACGAATGTTTATTGAAGCACTATTCACAATAGCAAAAACATGGAACCCACCATGCTGCCCATCAAAACTGGACTGGATAAAAAAAAATGTGGTACATATAAACAGTGGAAAATTACTCAGTCATAAAGAAGGACAGACATACGAACTTTGTAGCAACTTGGATAAATTTAGAGTCTATAATAATCAGTGATCTATCACAGAAACAAAGAACAGTGTACCACATTTCTTACTCATAAGCAGACCCTGAGCATTTAGCATAATACTATAAGAAAGGGGTTGGCAGTAAGTGGATACTACTGGGATGGGGGCAGGACACAACTTCAATAAGCGTACCTGATCTTAAACTAGGCGAAGTGGTGACCAAAGAGAGGACAAAACTTTACCCTACAATGTCCGCTTGTATACCTAATTCTGAATTGTACCCACATCTTAAAAAAAAATTTTAAAAATTCAGAAAATGGTTATTAAATGGGCGCACTAATATTTAAAAAATCTTTTCTACTTTAACCAACATGAAATTTTTTAGTGAAACTTTACCTTGAATATTTGAGGATGCAAAGTTACAAGAATAATAGAAAAAAGTTGAAAGCTTTAAATCAATGTCAACCTTTTTAGATTGGATACTTTGGAACCTGTTTGTGCCACTAGGATGGAAAAAAATGGCTTAATTTGTCTTGTTGGATGAGGAGGAAAAGCAACCAAGAAATGAAATTGGATAAATTTAGATGTTTTGTGATTGTACCTACTGAACATGTATTAGACTGCAGAATATGCTCTCTGATATTGGAATACCATCAAAATCCATTTAAAGTTATGCCAGCAAAATGTTAAATGGTGATGAGGAGGCTGAGATTTCAACTGATAACTTGATGAGAACATCTGACCTAGCAGATCACTCAAGGAATGGAAGTCTTTATGTGATTCTCAAGAGTGGCAAAAACTATTCCTACTCCTACACCCAACCCCACCTCTTGTTGGAATAGTTTACGTTCCAATTACATCCAATGGAATAATCAACCTGATTGATAACCTGTGGAAATTGTGGAGACAATTGTGAAAATGTGTATGATTACTAACATAAATGTCATCTTTTGTATTTAAGTGATCAGTATCTTGAACAAGATAATAGTAAATAATTTGCCAGTAACAAATCTTGTTTTTTCCTTCTTTTTATAAATTTAATGAAGAAGGCAGAGAAAGAACATGTGGGACAGAAAGAAGAAAGAATAGAAAGAGAGAAGAAGAAAATCACAAAGGCACAGATGGTAGAAGTGAAGGAAAAAAAATAATGGGAGAAAAAATAAAAGGCAGAAGAAACCATCTACCCTGAAAAAAGAAAGGTGTGATAGAAGGGAGTAGCTAATAAAGGTGGGACAAGCAGGCACATTATTTTTCAGTCCAATATATGAACAAATGCTATATTGTTGAAAATTAACAGGAGACAAAATGAAAAAAATTATTTTTTTTAAATTAAAATGGTCTGGAACTCTATGCATGTTCTAAAAGAAGTACCATAATTTAGATCAGTGAATAATTCCATATGCTTTCTTCTTTCTTCAGAGATTGTATGAACAGCAATTGATGGTAGAGCTTTTAGAAATAGGAATTGGTGGCCCATAGTTTAGTAAACTCTACTATTTGCATGGATATAGAAATCCAAATCTTAAAAAGAATTATGTGTTTGAGGCTAGAGAAATCAAAATGTTCTGAATGAGTCAATGAAATGAGAGTACTGGCCAACATGGTAAAAGACAAATGCCCAAATTGTGAAAAAGTGTAGGTTTTTTTTCCTTACGTTAAGATTGACTCAGACTGTAAAACTCTGGCAAAGATTGGTTTACTCAAAATTTCAGTAAGTTTAATAGCTGAAGATATTTGTTTAAGTGCTTTATGGAATCAGGAAAGTGGTTGAGACTGATGTAGTTCAGGATAGTTTAATAAGTGAAAACATTTTCGAGCCAGTGAAATTATATATACTGAATAAACATATTTAATGGAATCCAGAAGAACTTAAAAGAAGCTGGAATTCAGACAAAATTAGTATAAATTTGAGGATAAGTTATAAGATATTAAACAGAGAATCCAGTTACTCATTTAGATCTCCAGGAACAGAGAGACTTAGTTAATTCTGTATTTTATTTAAAAGTCTTACTCAGGATTATCTCAACTCTGGAACAATACTCATATACAGCTTGGTTTAAGTTAAGATCTTACACATCAGCCAGGAACCATTTTCAACCTGTTTTCCAAATAGTTAACTCATGGAGCAATAAAATTGACAGTGTAAATTGACATGGTGGTCTGTTCTCAGTGGCACTGTGAACATCTCAGATTGAGGAAGAAATTGTAGAAACCACTGAGAAGCCCATCCCAGGATTTTTCAGATCCTTAGTCACTCAAATCTCAGAAGTAAGAGCGACCCAGGATAGAAAAGAGGCATATTGGAGAAGACAAGAAGTTAGTTATTTCAAGTTTCTGTCAACAAGACAGACCTAAGAAGAACTTCTGGAAACAGAAACTGAGACACTAATCTAAATTATTTTTTTTTGAAACGTAAATGGCGTTGAGTAGTCAGTTGAAAAAAGAAAGTAGGATCAAACACCACCTAATAATGAGGGTCAAACACTTCATCCTTCAAAATGATTACTTAAATGTAGGACTTCATGACCTGGGTAGTAAATTCAAAGAGATACTAAAGGAACTGGAAGCTGCAACACTACAAGAGGTATAAGGAATTAAAAGTTTTATTTTTATTTTAATGATGTAGTGTACAATTTAGAGTTAGGTATACAAATGGTCATTGTACACGTAAAGATTGGGCCTCAGTTTGGTCCCCACATCACCTGGTTTGAGATCAGGTACCCTTATTGATGAAGTGTACTCCCCCCTTCCCTTCCTGGCAGTCTCCCACTACTGCTAATCCCTTATTCAGGGTCCACTTAGGAGTGAGAACATAGGGTACTCAGTTCTTTGTTTCTATGATAGATCATTGAGTATGACAGATTCTAAATTCACTGAAGTTGCTGTGAATCCATGTTTGTCCTTCTTTATGGCTGTGTGATATTCTATCATGTATATGTACCACATTGTTTTTATCCCATCTAATTTCAGTGGTTCCATGTTTTTGTCATTGTGAATAGCGCTGCAATAAACATGCCTGTGTAGGTGTCTGTTTTGTAGAATGATTTGAGTTCCCCTGGGTATATTTCCAGAAAAGGAATTGCTGGGTTCATATGGAAGGTCAATTTTTAGATCTTTTAGGAATAGCCACACTGTTTTCCCCAGAGTTTGTACTAGTTTACACTCCCACCAACAGTGTAGAAATTTTCATTTTTCCCTACATCATCTCCAGCATCTGTTGTTTTTTGAGTTAGTTATGATGGTCATCCTGATTTGTGTTAGGTGGTTTCTCAGTGTGGTTTTAATTTGTATTTTTGTGATGATTAGTGAGGCTCAGCATTTTTTCATGTATCTGTCGGCTATTCATATATATTCTTTTGAGAAATGTCTATTCATATATTTTGCTCACTTTTTAATAGGGCTGTTTGATTTTTTATTTTTGGCACGTTTGAGTTCTTTGTCAATCCTAGATGTTAGCCTTTGTCAGATATACAGTTGACAAATATTTTTTCCCCATTCTGTGGACTCTCCTTACTCTCTTGATGGTTTATTTTGCTTTGCAGAAGTTTTTTGTTTTATGAGGTTCCACTAGTCTATCTTATCTCTTATGGCATGAGCATTTGGGGTTTCATCAGAAATTGGTTGCCAGTTCCAATTTCCATAAGGGTGTCTCCTAGATTTTCTAAGGTTCTTATAGTTTGAGGTTTTACATTTAGGTCTTTGATCCATTTAGAGTTGATTTTTGTGTATAGTGTTAGGTAGGGGTCTTGTTTTAATCTTCTGCATGTGGTAAGCCAGTTTTCCAGCACCATTTACTTAATAAGTACTCCTCTCCTCAGTGTTTGACAGTGGAGGCTTTGCTGAAGATTAGTTGGTTGCAAAATTGAGGTTTCAATTCCAGAATTTCTATCATTGATCTATATGCCTAATCTTGTACCAATGCTAGCTGTTTTGATTATTGTAGACTTATAATAAAGTTTAAAGTTTGGAAGGGCAATACCTCTTGTTTTTTTCTCTTTGCTGAGGGTTATATTGACTATTCCTGGTTATTTATGTTTTCATATTAATTTCTGTATCTTTTTTACAGGTCTGAGAAGAATGGTGATGGTAATTTAATGGGTATTGCATTGAATCTGTAGATTGCCTTGGGTAGGATGGTTATCCTAACAATGTTGATTGTTCCAGTTCATGAGTATGAAGTAATTTTTCCACTTGTTTTTGTTATCTTTGATTTCTTTTAGCAATGTTTTATAGTTTTCATTGTAAAGGGCTTTCACTTCTCTGGTTAGGAAGATGCTGAGGGATTTCATATTTTTTGCGGCTATTGTGAATGGGATTCTGCTTTTTATTTGGTTCTCTGCCTATTTGTTGTTGGTGTATAAGAATGCAGCAGTCTTTTGCACATTGGTTTTGAACCTTGGGATTTTGCCAAAGTCCTTTATCAGTGCAAGAAGGTTTTTGACAGATTCTTTTGGATTTTCAAGATATCAAATCATGTCATTGGCAAAGAGGCATAACTTGACCTCCTCTTTTCTTATATGGATACCCCTGATTTCCTTCTCTTGTCTGATTACTCAATCTGCATAGGACTTCCAGCACTGTGTTGAACAGGAGTAGTGAAAGCGGGCAGCTTATCTTGTTCCAGTTTTCAGGGTTAAAGCTTCCAATTTTTGTCCATTTAGTAATATGCTGACTGTGGGTTTATTGTAGATGGCTCTTATTTCGAGGTATGTTTACTGTATGTCCAGGTGTTTAAGGGTTTTTTTCAAGAAGGGATGCTGGATTTTTTTCAAAAGCTTTTTCTGTACCCAATGTTATAATATAATCCTGTGATTCCAATTTTTATATCTGTAGATATATTTAATTACATTTATGGTCTTGCAGATGTTGAACCAACCCTGCATCCCAGAGATGAAGCCTTCTTGGTCGTGGCGGAGGATTTTTGAGATGTGTTGTTGATCTGATTCACTAGAATCTAGTTGAGTATTTTTGCATTTATGTTCATCAGTGATATAAGCCTGTAGTTCTTTTTCTTTTGTTGGATCTTTATCTGGTTTGGGTATCCATGTGATGTTAACAACATAAAATGATTTGGGAGAATGCTGTCTTTCTTGATTGCTTAGAATACTTTCAATAGAATTGGTATCCGTTCCTCCTTGCATGCTTTGTATAACTCGGCTGGAAAGCCATCTGGTCCAGGACTTTTTTCATGGGTAGTTTTCTTATGATGGAGTCTATTTCCTGGGCTGTTATCGGTCTATTTAATGTCTCAATTTCTTCTTGTTTAAACCTTGTGTGATGTCAGAAAGTCCTCCATTTCACTTAGGTTTTTGAGTTTTTTCCCATACAGTTGTGCATAATAATCTCTGATAATTTTTTATATTTCTTCTTGGTACATTGTGATTTGATCTTTTGCTTTTCTGATTGTGTTTATTTGTGCTTTCTTTTTCTTTTTTGGTCAGTCTGGCTAGGGGTCCATACATCTTGTTCATACTTTCAAAGAACTAGGTTTTTGTTTCATTGATTTTTTTTTCCCTATGATATGCTTGTCTTCTATGTCTTGTATTTGGGTTTTTACTTTGGAGATCTGGTTTCTTTTGCTGAAGTTAGGGTTTTGGTAGTCTTGTCTTTCCAGTTCCCTTAGGTTATTTTTTTAGGCTGTTAACTTATGATCTTTCCAATCTCTTGATGTATGTTTGTAAAAAATGAATTCACCTCTCGGTACTGCTTTCATGTATCCCAGATATTTTGGTAAGATGTGGCTTTATTTTAATTTGTTTTCAGAGATCTTTTAATTTCTGATTTGATTTTCATGTTGACCCAAAAGTTGTTCAGCATCATGATGCTTAGTGTCCTTGTCTTTGTGGACTTTGGGGTAGGGTTGGGGTTTGAGTAGCCCTACCCTAACCCTAACCCTAACCCTAACTTTGTGTTGATATTTATTTTTATTCCACTGTGGTCTAAGAAGGTGAATGGCAGTATTTTGATCTTGTGAAATTAGTTTATTTTTGATTTATGACTGAGGATGTTTCCAATCTTGGAGCATGTTCCATGTGGTGATGAATAGAATGTACATTTGGTGGTTTTTGGGTGGAGTGTTCTGTAATTATCTAATAAGTATATTTGGCCAAGTGTCAAGTTACTTTTCCATATATTTTTGTTGGTTTTTTGCCTCAATGATCTATCTAGGGTTGTAGTGGGGTATTTAAGTTTCAGACTATGATAGTGTAGAGTCAATAATTTTTTTTAGTTTATCTAGAAACTGCTTTATAAAGGTTGGTGCTCCTCTATTGGGTGCACATATGTTTAGGATGGATATTTCTTCTTGATGGATTGAACTTTTTATATTATGTAGTGACTTTCTGTATCTTTTTAAATTTTTGATAACAAAGGATATTTTCTCTGATACTAAGATTGCAACTCCTGCTTTCTTTTGTGTTCTTTTTGTCAGAAAATTTGTTTTATATCTTCTTACTTCGAGCCTGTGAATTTATTTTGGGTGAGATAAGTCCTGGAGACAGCATATAGTTGCCTCATTTTTAAAATCCAGTTTGTCATTATATGTCTTTTCAGTGGTGCAGTTAGTCCTTTCACATTCAGGTTAATTATTGAGATATGAGGGTTTACCTCTGTCATGAGGTTCTTGTATGGTTTGTTTCTGTTTGAATTTTTGTTTGTTGGTTTTCTTTTGATTTGTGATTGATATATGTGTGTGTGTTTTCAATCTTATTTCTGTATTCTTGAGAAGAGCATGGTTATTCTTTTTTTCTTTCTACTGTGTTTAATACTATCTTAAGCATTCTTGTAGAGTTAGTCTGGAGATGGTAAAACTCTTAGGGAGTGAATTTCTGGGAAGGATTTTAATTCTCCATTGCTGATGAAATTTAGCTTAGCTGGGTAGGAAATTCTTGGTTGGAATGGTTTATCTCTGAGAACTTTGAAGATTGGACTGCAGTCTCTTCTAGCCTGTAGTGTTTCTGTAGATAAGTCTGCTGCTATTCTAACTGGTCTTCCCTGGTAAGTAGTTTTACCATTCTTTCTTGTTGCCCTTAGGATTTTTGTTTTATACATATTTTGTGTAAGCAGAGTACTGTATGCTTTCTCATTTGATGTCTTTTAGGGGTACTCTGAATCTCTTGTGTTTGAATGGTCATGTCTGATGAGATGAGGGAAATTTTCTTGGAGAATTTCATGGAATGTTTGTTCCAGGATTGTCTCTTTTTCTCTATCTGCCTCAGGAATGCCAATGAATCATAGGTTCAGACTCTTGATATAATCACACATTCTTGAAGACTTTGTTATGTCTTTTTAAGCTTGTTTTCTATGTTTTTAACAGTTTGGATTAGTTCCATATTTTGTTCCTCAAGTTCTGACATTCTTTCTTCTGCTTGGTTAAAGTTTTTAAGAGGACGAAAAACAGTCATTCATGTCAGCTATAAAAAATAAATATAAATGACCACTCTAATGAAAAGACAAATGTTTGCATGTCACAATTGGTATGCTCACCTACATAGAAATCTCAGAGAAGGAATGATTATTAGAATTTTGTTGTGTAAGTTTGCTAGACAGAAAACTAATAAGTAAACCTTAATTGCATTTTATCTATTCTTTTTTTTTTTGAGTTGGAGTCTCACTCTGTTGCCCAGACTGGAGTGCAGTGGCTGCTCCTGGCCACTGCAGCCTTGACCAGCTGGGCTCTGGTGATCCTTCCGCCTCGGCCTTCCAAGTCGCTGGAACTACAGGTGCGTGCTACCACGCCCTGCTAATTAAAAAAAAATTTTTTTTATTATAGAGATGAGGTCTTGCCAAGTTGCCCAGGTAGGTCTTGGACCCACGGGCTCAGGCAATCCACTCAGCTCAGCCTCCCAAGGCGTGGGATTACAGGCTAAGCCACTGAGCCCAGCTTAACTATTCTTTAAAAAGAGTAGAAATATACTCTTAGAAGAATTCCTTAATAAAAGTATAAACAATGACATGCCTAGGAATAAACCTAATGAAATATGTGCTAAATCTTCACTTAGAAGATATTGAAAAATTACTGAAATAAATTTTAAAATACCTAAGTCAATGAAGAGATTGATTTTTGTTATGGATAGAAAGATTTGATGCCATAAGGCTGTCAATGATTTCCAAATTCTATATAGATTTAATTAATTTTAATCAAAACATAAATATAATTATTGTTCTAAAAATTAACATGCTGATTTTGAAATGCATATGGAATATCAAAAAATTATAAGTAGTTAAGAATTTTTGATGGAAAAAAGTGGAGAGACTTACTCCAGATATTAAGAATTATAGATGGAAACTGATTGACATATCAAAATTATGGCACAAGAAGGGAATATATGATCAATGGAACAGAACACAGGCCTAAAGACAAATCATAATTTTTTGTGTATTATTTGAATGTTTTTTGCATATCAAATGCAGAAAGGATGCAAAATTTAGTTGATAGTGTTAAAATAATAGAACCAAAATAGAAATAAAATAAACAATAAATATCATGAAACACAAAATAATTTTATAAGGGGAGGATGGGATTCCTAAATTATCTGTAAAGGAAAAAAATAATGATATTACACTTCATATCATGTACATAAATTAATCCCAGATCAAGTTTCCATTAGTCTAAGATTTGCACATTTGCACATCTATTATAGGTTATTTTTATGAGTAAACTTGACTGGGCCATGGGGTTTGAGATACTTCCTTAAACAATCTGGATGTTTCTGTGAGTGTGCTTTTAACATTTTAATTCGTAAACTGAGTAAAAAATATTACCTTCCACAATGTGTGTGGGCCTCATCCTATCAGTTGCAGGCCTGAATAAACATGGCAAGGAATAAATCTAGCAAAATATGTACAAGATCTTCATTTAGAAGATATTGAAATATAGTGAAATAAATTAAATAAAACCAAAGTAAATGAAGATATTAACTTTGGTAATGAGTAGAAAGATTTGATACCATAAGGTAGTTAATAGTGGATAGAACAAAAAGCTGACTCTTCTCCAAATAAGAGAATTCTCCTGCCTGATGGTCTTCAAACTGCAGCATTGACTTTTCCTGATTCTACAGCAGCTTCCAGCCTTCAGATTTGAACTGGATCACAAACCATGAGGATTTGGAACTTGCTAACATCCATAATTATGTGAGCCAATTCCTTGCAATAAATATCTTTATTATTTGTATTATATACCCTGTCGGTTCCTTTTCTAAAGATAATCTTGCCTAATGCAGGAACTTTAACTTTCAAAAGTCTTAAGCTTTTAAGTGTAATACAGAGAATTGTTTGACTGTTTTTTATATTTTCTATCAAAAGTTGTCCCAGCTACAGAGCATGAGTTGTAGCAAATAGAATGTGTAAGAAAGAAAACTTAGTGGTTGTGGTATGGACACAATTCTGCACCTGATTTACAAGAGGAAAAATATCAAGAATTTTCTATTAAATGTTCTTTTTTGGTCTTCAGGTCAGTCTGCAAATAGCATCCTGACTCTGTTCATGAGTAATGGACTCAAGAACATAAGGAAGAACCATTGTACTACAAAGTTCACATTAAAGGGCTTAAGTACATCTATTGCTAGGAAGTACTATTGATAAACACTCTACAGATGAACTAATAATTAGGTAGGGTTTCTCCTTTCATATACTACTCCTTCAAAGAGTTTGAAGGATGACATTTGGGAATAATCTGCATCATCAAACAATAATTTACTGATGATTTTGATACACACTAAGGTTTCAGAACTTTAATAGCCAAATGGGGAAAAGTTAAAATCTATTATACAGGAGCTGATCCAAAAGACAAAAAACTGGGGGATGGGAAGAAAGTTAGGTAAATATTCCACAGCGTTATGACTAAGGGTTGGTGAGTGTTTCTATGCACTCATGTGTACTGAGAGAGAATAACAGCTGGTGGAGGCATTAATCATTAATTTACACCAGATTAAAATAAGTTAAAAGCTGAGGGAACAACTTCAGCACAAGTTGATGGTCAAAAAAAAAAAAAATGCCAAAGCCTGAAAAATAATTACTATATATTAAAATTTGTTTTTACATTTAAAAAGTGGGCAAAGAAATGTAGAACCACTGAGTGGGAAAAGATCATATAAAGAAAAATGGTCACAGGAATGGACAAGATTAATTAATTTCTAACTTAATTCCTTTCACACATACACAAAAAATCTTTATACTGAAAATGATAAAATGTGTCATCATGGAAGTGAATTCCTGAATAGAAGAGGAGATAATTGGAATTAATTTCAAGATTACTAAAAGGGTACCTACATGTTACTCATTCACACATATGCCTGTTCCAGCAGCATTATGCAACTTGCAAGTGATGAAACCTGGATGCTCCTTCACACTTCTGTGACCAGTCAGAAGAACAAGGCTGTCTTCTTATTGAGAACCAATTCCTTCATTTTGCTATATACAGTATTTTTGCTGCATCAAGATTACATTTTGATAAGTCAAGATTTTGTTGAAGCATCATCACTTCCAAGAAAATTCCCCATATTGTGTTAATTGAAGTTAATTTCTTGACAGTTCCCTCATAATACATGTATACCTATATTACTGTGCATACTATTATATATATATAACTTTATATTATATTTTATATTACTTTTTATATTACTAGTGTATTTCTCCCTTAATTCTTAAATTCTCAGAATTAAAAAAAAATGACATCTCTTTTCTTTATATTCTTTGTAAACAGAACAGTGCAGGGAACAAAACATATGTTAAATGCATGTAAATATATTGTATTGTACTACTTTTCTAGGACTACCAAAACAAAATGCCACACATTGAGTGACTTAAGTATCATCTTTTTATTTTCTTATATTTCTAGAAGCTAGAAGTTCACTATAAAATGTCAGCAGATTTAATTTCTTCTGAGTTCTTTTACTTTGATTTGCAAATGGCTGTCTTCTCACTGTGTCCTCTTGTGGCCTTTCCTCTGTGGATGCACATTCTAGATGTCTATGTGTGTACTAAAATCTTTTTATAAGAACACCTAAAGGACTGGATTAGGATCTGCCCTAGAGGCCTCATTTTAACTTAATCACCTCTCTAAAAGTCTTATCTCCAAATACAGTGACCTTCTGAAGTACTGAAGGTTAGAATTTAAACATGAATTTTCGAGACATAATTCAACCTATAACAGTTAGATGATAGATGGATAAACAGAAAGATAGACAGATAGACTAATTAAATAATAAATTAATGAACTATATCCCAATAATTGAAATTTTGACTGTAATAGAAGTCAATAATTAATAAAAACTGAAAAAAGGGAATTTGCAATCATGCCTGTGACTTGAAAATGTACCAGTCACATTCTAGTATTCAAACTGTTGGGCAAGGAAGGTTGATTACAACAGTTATAGATGAAAGATAGAAGGGCTTGCATAGTGCTTCATGTTCTAGCTTGTTTTACCATTTCAGTCTCTTTTCCTTACCTATGTATTATCTTCACTCCAGCCATACCAAATCTATCCATCCTGGTTATGGTCCACATTTTCTTTGATTCTATTTTTCAAAACTTTGCTTCCTTTGTATTAAATACTGTAACTCCCATGAGGTCATCCTTCAAGGCTTTGTTTTAATATTCATTTTTACTTTTTTGGGAAATATTAATTAACTAGTTGCCTTTTATTCTCCCTACACAAACAATCTGGTTTGTATACCATCATGATTTTGATCTGTAATTATAATTGTCTTCTTGCCCATAGTTCCTACTAGACTCATAACTTTAGAAAAAAAAGCCCAAGTGCCTCCCAGCTACTTGCGACCACCCAGGTGTGTGTGGATGTCGGTGCTCCCGGGACTTGGAAGTGCCAGATGCGCCTAGCAGAAATATATGTATATGTTCAATCATACACATGTGTAAGAATGTTCACAGTGGCAATATTAATAAGAGTTGAAAACTAGAAATTAGTGCAGATGCCACTGCCGCCACCACCGCCGCAACCGCCGCCGGTAGTACATCGCACCACCCAGGCCAGAGGCGATCCATGACTTCAGTCCTTGAAGCCCCTTCAGGGCAGATCTGCTGGGATTGCTGCCACCTCTCCTGCGACTGAGACGTCCTGCCCGCCGTGAGTTTCCTGCCTGTGCTCTGAGGCAGGCACCATCTCCAGTCTCATCAGGTTCCTTTCCGGCCCCAGCCCTTCTGGGGTGAGCAGCTGAGATAGCACCACCTGCTGGCGATTCAAAGCAACAACACCAAAACGGGAGAAACAAGCTTGAAAAAGACATAGGCCAGAGTGGTGAACGGAGGGTGATCTGAACTGTCCTTCACAGCAGACCAGGGACAACTGATCCTAACTGCAAACTAATTTACCTGCTTGAAAAGAAAGCTAGAAATCAGAAATGAAAGGACATTGGACTTAAACAAAAAGTCTCAGAGTGTGCTTCATTGATTCTGTTAGTTTAATGACTTAATTCTATTCCTACTGTATTGTTACTTTTTTTCCCCTCTTCCTTTTCTTCTCTTTTCTTCTTTCTGTAAACCATATCTTTGTATAGAGGAACAGCACACCAATAAGGTGGTTGGTTAGCTTGCATGTTAGCATCACTATATGTTTTATTTTTTTTGTATGGGAGTTGTATTTTTTTTGTATGGGAGTTGTTTCATCTGTAGCTGTGGTCTATTGCTTTTATATGTTTCAGTATAGGTCTTTCTCTCCATTTGTTGGCACACGTTTGTTTCCCACCTTACTCCTCTATCTCTCCACCTCCCTCTTTAACCCACTGTCTACTCCATTCTCTTCTCTCTGCTAACCACATTTTATTTCAGGGAGTAAACCTACAGCCCCACTGCATGGACAGATTCCAAGACGGTGGGAAGTGGGTTCCAGATTATCCACACACCAGTTAGCGAATACCAGGGCCAGCAGATAGATTTTGAATCACAGCTCCCCCTTAAGTAAATCTCAAAATTGCAAAAAGGACCACCCCCAACCTACAGTGCAACTCCAGAATTGAACAAAGTAAGAGGGCATACATAAAGAATAGGAGATTGAACAAATGGAAGTAAAACCAATCCCTTTACCCCTGAATAACAGAATTAAAGAAGATGGTGATGTGGGGGAAGGGAAAAGTAGGGAAGGGGAAAAACTGCACAAATGAAGAAAAACCAAAAGAAGAATATAGGTTTCACACAGATCCCTGGGAGATCAGACACTGAGAAAACAGATTCTAGAATACAAACAATGAAAAGCCTCTAGAATGCCTGGTCACATGCAACAAACCCAGACATCAAGACATTAATGGAGAGAGTTAAAATAATTGAGGAGAGACAGGAGGAAAATAGGAAGGAGCTGATGTTAGAAATAACAGAGGTAAAGAATACTGTGATGGAAATGAATAACAGACTAATAAGCATGAAAAGCAGAATTAGCCAAGCAGAAGAAAGAATCTCAGAGCTTGAAGACCAAAGCACAGAACTAACCCAGACTGTCAAAAGCATAGAAAAGAATCTCAAAAAAACAGAACAAAACCTGCAAGAGATGAATGATCACTTCAAGAGACCAAATCTAAGAGTAATTGGGCTTCCTGAGGCAGAGAGAGAAGCAGAAGCCACACTGTAACAAACATTTCATGAAATCATTCAAGAAAACTTCCCTCATCTCGTCAGTGATGCAAAAATTCAAGCACAAGAAATTCAGAGAACACCTGCAAGACAACAAATGAGAAAACCAACTCCCAGAAACATAATAATTCACCTAAACAAAGTAGCCATAAAAGAAAAAATCCTAAAGGCAGCAAGAGAAAAAGGCCAGACTACCTACCAGGGAAGACCAATTAGAATAGCAGCAGATTTATCCACAGAATCCCTTCAGGCTAGGAGAGCCTGGAGCCCTATCTTCAAAGTTCTAAAAGATAAACAATTTCAACCAAGAATAACCTGTCTAGCCAAACTAAGCTTCATTAGTGAGGGAGAATTGAAATCTTTTCCAGATATCCAATCCCTAAGAACCTACGCTGCCACCAGACCACCTCTACAAGAAACACTTAAGAAAGTACACACAGAAGAAAAAGAAAAAAGAACAACAACATTCTTCACAAGAGTACAGGCAAAAGATTAAAAACACACATGAGCCAACTCCAGAACCCAAAGAAAGACATCAAACAAACAGGAACAACTTTGTAAGAACCTTATGACAGGGATCAACTCTTGCATTTCAATTATTAGCCTAAATATGAATGGACTAAATGCACCACTGAAAAGACATAGAATGGCAAAATGGATAAAATATCATCAGGCAACAATCTATTGCCTTCAAGAGACTCACCTCACTAGAAAGGACACCCACAGACTCAAAGTAAAAGGATGGGAAACAAACGTTCAGGTGAATGGAATACAAAAGAAAGGAGGAGTAGCGATCTTAATATCAGACAAAATACCCTCAGGCTTTTAAACATCAAAAAAGATACAGAAGGCCACTACATAATGATAAAAGGCTCAATCCATCAACAAGAAATATCTATCCTAAAAATATGTGCACCCAACATAGGTGCATCAACTTTCATAAAGCAACTTCTAGGAAAACTATAGAAAGATATTGACACTAACACCATCATAACTGGGGACTTTCATACCCCACTCACAACCCTAGACAGATCATCAGAAAAATAAAATCAGCAAGGAGATCTGGAACCTCAATGTGACTTTGAACCAAATGGACTTAATTGATACCTACAGAACACTCCATCCAAAGACCACAGAATACACATTCTATTCATCACCACATGAAATGTATTCTAAGATCGACCACAAAATTGGCCATAAATCAAGCATAAGCAAATTTAAAAGGACCAAAATTCTACCATGCACCTTCTTGGACCACAGTGGGATAAAAATAAACATTGACACCAACAAAGTCCCCCCAAAGCTCACAAAGACATGGACACTAAACAGCATGATGCTAAACAATTCCTGGGTCAATGATGAAATCAAAACAGAGATCAAAAGATATCTTGAAACAAATGAAAATGAAGAAACATCTTACCAAAATCTCTGGGACGCCTTGAAAGCTGTAGTAAGATGGGAATTTATATCTCTACAAACACACATGAAGAAAATGGAAGGAACACAAATTAACAACCTAACTAGCCACCTAAAGAAGCTGGAAAAGCAAGACCACAAAAACCTTAATTTCAGCAGAAGAATCCAGATCACCAAAATAAAAGCCAAAATCCAAGACATAGAAGACAAAAAGATAATACAAAAAAATCAATGAAACAAATAGCTGGTTCTTCGAAAGGATAAACAAGATCAATGAGCCCCTAGCTAGACTGACCAATAAAATACGAGAAAAAAAATCAAATAAGCACAATCAGAAACACAAAAAATGAAGTCACATCTGACCCTGAAGAAATACAAAAGATCATTAGAGCCTATTACATACACTTGTATGGAAACAAACTTGAAAGCCTTAAGGAAATGGAGGACTTTCTGACATCACACAACCTACCTAGATTAAAACAAGAAGAAACTGAGACCCTAAATAGACTAATAACAATCAAGGAAATCGACTATGTAATAAGAAAGCTTCCTACAAAAAAAAGCTCTGGTGTAGATGACTTTCCAGCAGAATTCTACAAGACATTTAAGGAGGAGCTGATACAAATTCTACTGAAGGTATTCCAGGCTATTGAAAAAGATGGAACTCTCCCCAAATCATTTTATGAAGCCAACATCACATTGATACCCAAGCCAGGTAAAGATCCAACAAAGAAAGAGAACTACAGGTCAATATCTTTGATGAACATAGATGCTAAAATTCTCAACAAGATCCTAGCAAACTGAATTCAGCAATACATCTCAAAAATCATCCATCATGACCAAATAGGTTTATTCCTGGGATGCAAGACTGGTTCAAATTCTTAAAACCATAAATGTAATTAAATACATCAACAGATGTCAAAACAAAAACCACAAGATTATGTCATTAGATGCAGAAAAGGTTTTTGATAAAATCCAGCACCGCTTCTTGATAAAAACCCTTGAACATCTAGGCATATGGGGAACATACCTCAAAATAGTAAAAGCCATCTATGAGAAACCCACAGCCAGCATACTCCTAAATGGACAAAAATTGGAACCATTTCTCCTGAAAACTGGAACAAGACAGGGATGCCCACTCTCACCCCTCCTGTTAAAAATAGTATTCGAAGTCCTGGCTCGAGCAATCAGAGAAGAGGAGGCAATCAGGGGTATCCAAATAGGAAAAGAGGAAGTCAAGTTATCTCTCTTTCCAGATGATATGATTGTGTACCTTGAAAACTCAAGAGAATCTGTCAAAAATCTCCTTACACTGATAAAGGCCTTTGGCAAATTCTCAGGATACAAAATAAATGTACAAAAGACAATCACATTTCTCTACACCAATAATAAATAAACAGAAATCCAAATAAAAAACACAATTCCATTCACAATAGCCACAAAAAATAAATGAAACACCTTGGCATCTTCCTAACCAGAGACGTGAAAGACCTTTACAATGATAATTACAAAACACTGCTCAAAGAAATCAAAGATGACACAAACAAGTGGAATAAATATCCCATGC
>NW_007259325.1:155611-155986 GCF_000164805.1 Carlito syrichta
AAACCATAAGAACCTTAGAAAAGGAAGGAGATACCCTCATGGAAATCGGAACTGGCATCCAGTTCCTGAACAAAACCCGAAACCCACAGGTCATAAGACAGAAGATAGACAATTGGGACCTTATTAAACTGACAAGCATCTGCAAGGCCAAAGAAACCATGAAGAGAGCAGGGAGCCAGCATACACACTGTGAAAAAATACTTGCCAACACCAGGTCTGACAAAGGCTTAACATCCTGGATCTACAAGGAACTAAAACGTGCTGAAAAGAAATAACAAACAACCCCATTATAAAATGGGCAAAAGATATGAACAGATCAAAACCACACTGAGATATCACCTAACTCCAGTCAGAATGGTAATTATCAACAACTCA
>NW_007259325.1:156499-159546 GCF_000164805.1 Carlito syrichta
TGGGATTAACAGTAGCAAATATCTGTCTGGGGATGGGGAAACACCTCTTATCAGCAGGGTACCTGAGTGAAACGTAATTGTACACCTAACCCTTAACTGTACCCCACAAAACCATAATAAAAAATATTCATAATTAAAAAAAAGAATAAAAAAAGCCCATGTTTTCTTTGCTCACACATTTTCTCGTCATTTAGTAAAAAGCATAAAATATAGTAGTCATCAATTAATATTTGTCAAACAAGTGATTATAAAACATATGTAGGAAAATGGGTCAACACTAGGAACCAATAAAGGTTCACTGAGAACACGTCATGCTGAGGTAGCTTGATTTTTGTTTTCACAGACTAACATGACAAATGGAAAAAGAAAGATGATTACAGCAATTTGTACACCAAAATATGTAATTATTTATATTGTGTTAAAGACATATAAATAACAGATAGTATTATAACTGTCTGACTTTACAACATGTTTTCAAAAATCTTTGCAAAAAGGTGAGATTTACAGAAGTATGTCAATCTAAAGAGAGCCTCATTAGTAAGAGGTCACAAGAATTTCCTTCATAAGCTTATCTGTGGAATGCTTCTGTAAATTAAGACACAGAAAATTTGCTTCTTAGATCAGAATGGTTAATCTACCATATAACAAACTCAGTGTTAATAATGATTTCAAGAGAATCAAATAGTTGTTATAGTTTGAAAAATATAGTTGAACTACAAGGTTAACATGCTAAGTGTTGACTTTAGTCAGAAAAATCAGTTTCACAAACAAAATATGAAAAAAAGGAATTTTTATTTGTCTTTAAACTCAGCATAGAAAGCTATAAAATATAACAGCACATTTTAATTAAATCTAGGCTTATAATTAATTTATAAACCATTAATAATGATAGATTCTAGTTTTTTAATTATATTTTTATATCAGTACTATGCTAGATGTTTTATGTTTTATATATATTATATGATGTAATTTACCCAATAACTAAAATGTAAGTTCTATAACTATTCCTACTTTAATTTGATGAAAGTTTTCATCTTAAAACCACTTTATGCAACCAAGAAATACATGAAAAAATGCGCAGACTCACTAATTAAAGAAATGCAAATTAAAAACACACTGAGATACTACATAACTCCAGTCAGGATGATCATCATCCATAACTCAAAAAACAACAGATGCTGGAGAGGATGCAGGGAAAAAGAAACACTGCTACATTGTTGGTGGGAGGGTAAACTAATACAACCTCTGTGGAAAACAGTGTGGCACTTCCTGAAAGATGTAAAAACTGACCTTCCATACAAACCCAGCAATCCCCTTTCTAGGAATATTCCTGGAGGAACTAAAATCATTTTACAAAAAAGATACCTGCATGTGCATGGTTATTGTGGCACTTTCACAATAGCAAAAACATGGAATCAACCATGCAGCCCATTGAAAGTCGACTGGATTATTAAAACAAGATCCCTACCTATCACCATACACAAAAATCAACTCTAAGTGGATCAAAGACCTAAATATAAAACCTCAAATTATAAGAACCTTAGAAAATGCAAAAGACACCCTTATGTGTGCGGGTCCAGCCCCACAAGGGTCGTGACATTTCCTGAAGGAGAGACGGAAAGGTGAAAGATGAAAATATTATACTCGGACACCTGCTTCCTCAACAGATGGCGCTTAATGTTAGCTAAGGGAAAGCTTTTATACCATTTGTAAAGGGGCAAGACAAAGAAAATTCCTTCACGTACATATCCTCTAAAAATTACCATCTAGTGGTCTTAGCAACAAACAAACCAAGATCCCTATAACCATTCAGATAATGAGTCTTATTCATAAAGCCAAAAATGATAGTTTTAGTCCAAAGTCCCGAATTACTGTCCTTGAAATGTCTCAAGAAAGTTTCCAAGTGTACATTTCTTCATGTGTCAGGAGTTTTCCCATCTGGGGCTTCTATGACCTTCAGATCCTTGTAATCGCCTCTCTTGTCCAGATGTCTTTGTTACTTTTCTCTTATCCTGTAGTGCTTGTTTCTAAAGAGAACTCAAAAGAAGCTTTTAGTAATGTTTCCCAGGCCCCCCAAGGTTGCTTTCTGTATTTAGCCAATCTATCATAAAAGTGTTTGATTAGTATATTATGAGTTCAGTGAAAACACACTTTATAAATGTTAACTTAGAGTTTTAACTCTTGAATTAAGTAAAAACCTTAACTTTAATCTTTATCCTAAGTCAGTGAAAACAGTGTTATGTCACCTACATAACTCCAAGATAAGTATTAGAACTTATAATGAATTCAAAAGAACTTACTATAAACTTGTGCTTCTAAAAAACCTTATGTCTAAACACTAAACTGCATAATTCTAAATCAAATAAGGAGTGAGTATACTTATATCATATATTACTCAAGCAATATCTAGTAACTTATAACCAAGTGAAAGAAAGCATTCTTGATGGGCTTCAGAGTTTAACCCTTGCATATGTGAGAAAAGGCCAAGCAGCATAGTGGGAAATGGAAAAATAAACCATGACATTTCCAGGTTAGCTGTGAGTACTTCGCATAAACATGCCATTTTCTTCTTCCACGACTGCACAGAATTCTTCAGCGGTACCAAACAGCAAAGGTGGAAGACAGAAGGGCCTCAGCTTCCCGGGCTCACCCTGCGGCCTGGGGTCTTCGGCCCACCAGGACCCTGTCAATCAGGCGGGCCTCCAAGGCAGGCTCCCAACATATATGTACCACATTTTATTATCCAGTCATGGCCACTTTTAAATTACAACAGAGGCTTGAATGTGCAGCTGATTTTGACCTTAGAAAAAGAGTAAGAACAGATCTACCATCAATACCCTGAGTGCTTTGAAAAGTGTCTATTGGAAAATTTTAAGCATTTACAAAAGCAAAAGGCATAGTATAAGAAACTCCAATGTATAAAGTTTGGAAATATGCAACATTTTGTCAATCTTATTTAATTTCGTCTCTACCAGTTTTTTAAACACAGATCCCAGCCAATATGTTTTTTTCCCTCATCATACTATTTGTCTTTAATCATTTATGAA
>NW_007259325.1:159566-198072 GCF_000164805.1 Carlito syrichta
AGCAATATCTAGTAACTCATAACCAAGTGAAAGAAAGCATTCTTGATGTGCTTCAGAGTTTAACCCTTGCATATGTTAGAAAAGGCCAAATGGCATAGTGGGAAAATGGAAAAATGAACCATGACATTCTCAGGTTAGCTGTGAGTACTTTACATAAGCATGCCATTTTCTTCTTCCACAACTGCACAGAATTCTTCAGCGGTACCAAACAGCAAAGGTGGAAGACAGAAGGGCCTCAGCTTCCTGGACTTGCCCTGTGGCCCGGGGTCTTCGGCCCACTAGGACCCTGTAAATCAGGTGAGCCTCCAAGGCTGGCTCCCAACACTTACAGAAATTGGAACTGGCAACCAATTCCTGATCAAAACCCTAAGTACCCATGCCATAAGAGATAAGATAGACAAGTCGTACCTCATCAAACTGACAAGCTTCTGTAAAGCCAAAGAAACCATCAAGAGAGAAGGGAGATAGGCCACAGACTGAGAAAAAATATTTGGCAACTGTCTGACAAAGGCCTCACATCTAGGATCTACAAAGAACTCAAGCATGCTGAAAAGAAAAAAACAAACAGCCCCATTACAAAGTGGGCAAAAGATATGAACAGACAGTTCTCAAAAGAAGACATACAAGCAGCCAACAGAAACATGAAAAAATGCTCAGCTTCACTAGTCATCAAAGAAATGCAAATTAAAACTACACTGAGATATTACCTAACTCCAGTAAGGATGGTTATCATCAATAACTCAAAAAACAACAGATGCTGGAGAGGATGCAGAGAAAAGGGAATACTTCTACACTCTTGGTGGAAGTGTAAACTAGTACAGACTCTGTGGAAAACAGTGTGGTGATTCCTAAAAGATCTAAAAATTGACCATCTATACTAACCCGCAATCCCCCTACTGGGAATATAACCAGAAGAACTCAAATCACTCTATAAAAAACACGTATGTTTATCGCAGCATTTTTCACAGTAGCTAGAACATAGAACCAACCATGCTGCCCATTAAAGAGGACTGGGTAAAAAAAAACTGTGGTCCATATACATGATGGAATACTATGCAGCCATAATGAAGGACAAAATCATGAACTTCACAGCAACCTGGATGGACATAGAGTCTATAATACTGAGTGATCATTCACAGAAACAAAGAATTGAGCATCTCACGATCTCACTCATAAGTGGACCTTGGACAATAATCACAATACTATAAGAAAAAGATTAGCAGTAGTGGGAAACTGCCAGGATGGGAGCCAGGAAGTGGGATTGGCAGTATTAGGAATCTGTCTGGGGAAGGGGGTGGGCATACCTCATCAACAAGGATACCTGCATAATGTACATTTGTATTCCTAACCCTGAATTGTACCCCACATCTTTAAAATAAAAAAAAAATTTTTTTTAAATAGTCTGGGTTAACAAAAAATGTGGTACACATACACAGTAGAATATTATGTAGTCATAAAGAATGACACAATTATAAACTTCACAGCAACTTGGATGGATTTAGAGCTATAAAACTCAGTGATCTATCCCAGAAACAAATAATTGAGTACCACCTGTTCTCACTCATAAGTGGACCCTGAACAATTATCATAATACTATAAGAAAGGGGTTGGCAGTAGCAGGACACTGCCAGGGGCGTGGAGGGGGGGCACACTTCATCAATAAGCGTATCTGAACTCAAAACCATGCAGAGTGGGCACCAAAGTCAGGCTCAAGTTTTACCTATACAATGACCATTTGTATACTAATCCTGAATTGATTAGGTGAACCCCACATATTTAAAATAAATAAAATAAATTCATAAAAAAACACTTTTAAGTATATCATCAAACTTGCACAAGTAGTATGTTATAGAAAGAATTTTGAATCCATGTCTGTGATTCTTAATCCCTAATTTTAAAAATTTCACACTTTTAAATTCAATGTAATTAACAATTAAAATACACAGTTATACATTTTACTCTACAGTCTCAGAATTTAAGGCAGATTTTTACTATATATACCTTTAACTTTTCTCAGCTAGAATTTCAGATGCTAGAATCTGAAGACACATTATTATAACTTCATTTCACAACTTATTTCTTATATATTTTAGCAAATTTAGAAATATTTTCTTTGTTTTCAAAGGACTTTTTTTTAAGGCAGGAGGTAGGAGTGGGATGCATAACATGTTTAAATTTCAAATGCCAAAGTGGTGACTAGTGTGTTGTTTGTTTTTTGTAGGAGTAATAAAAGACCCTCATTCTACTTCCTTGTTGGTGTTCACTTTTACTTTGTTTTTATTTTAGCTATAGCACTTAACCAGCTGTACCCTCACTGTGCCTAGAAGATAAAGTCTCATATATGAAAATACTTCTAACATATGCTTTATAAGAAGAGATTGTTTCATTGAAGAATAATAACTTTAACTGACTTCAAGATCCCTATAATTATATAAAATTTAAATAAATATTTTCTATTGTTTTTATACATTATCATTCATCTAATTTATTTAATTTTTATCTTTAGATTCTCATGTTTCACCCAAGCAGAAAATGTGTGATTCAAAACTACACAACTAAAAGTGTAAATAAAAATAGATCTGGCTAAAATAAATTGAATAATTAAACTTTCTATCCAATAATCTACCATGAAGTTAAATTGTGTAATTTTCCATTATCTCCAAGTTTTCTCTATTACATAATTTTCCCATAACCCACTACAATCCTGCAACTATGTACATAGCAAGCAAACACTGGGACTATCTTTTTTTCCTCAAGCTATTTTTTTCTTAATGTTTTAGGAATCAGTTTGGAGTACTTTGAAGACATGCAACAAATTAGCTGAAATCCTTTATATCTAACAAGGATTCTGCAACAAGCACCTGGTGTTTCTGAAGTAATTGTCATGGATTTAATTCAGTCATTTATTCACTAAATTCACTGCCCCACACATAAAAAAAAGTCAGTAGACAAAATAATAGCAATAATAAGATAAAATGAAATAAAGAAAAATTAAAAAGTACAAAGAAGAAAAGTTCATTGTCCTGATTATTATTGAAATTTTTAGACTAAGATCTCTGAATTTTTATAACAAGAAATAAAACTTATTTCTCTGTGTTTATTCCTTTTTTGTGGAGTTCATATTATATGTTTGAAACTTAATTCTAATGATTATATTTAATCCTTTTAGCTCACTTCTTCTCAATAATCTACTTATTCCTTTCCAATCATTTTACTGATAAACACACTACAATACATTACAGTTTTGCTTGAGTTGGAAATCACTGCAAACAAGACTGCCCTAGCAAATTTATTTTTTACATTTTATTTTATGTTTACATCATTGTGGCCAAAATTTAGATTTCTGAAATAATTGTCATTTTAGGTGTCAGGAATTCTAATAAGGAAGTAAGTCACTTCCTTTTCGGTATCACTCTAGATACCTAAAAATAGAATAATGAATTTTGACTTGTAGTTCAATATATAACCGAGTTACTTTTCACAATTCTTTGAAACTACTTATAATGAAAACATAATGCCATCCTTGCTGTTTGCATGTATTAAGAGCACAGATCTTTGCCTCCTACAAAGACCTATAAAGACCCATCATTAAATCCAGGAAGTTAACCTGGCCCTTTACATTTTAAACTCTGTTGTGTTAACAAAAAAATTGTGTTGATTTTGTGAATATCACTCCTTCAGATATTACTGAAATTATTCTTGTCTGCATTAATTTTAAAGAAGGCTTATGCATGAAAGAAATCTGTAACTTTGCTTCAACATATCAGAAAACTTTTTTTCTGGCTTAGTAATGGAATATCGTCAAAGATTAGGAAATGTCATAATATGAAAGAGAGCAGTCTTTGTATAATTTATTCTTGTATAAGAGCAATTGTCTATGTTTTATAATGTATATTCATTTGATGTGGGACAGTGGGTAAACTAGTGAGAAAGACATGTCCCTTGCCTTCAAGAAGGCAACACACATTTAGAAAGATACAATAAAATTTATTCATTTAGGTTTACAGCATCTTTATATGTATTTCTATCAAGGCTTTAATGTTCTCACTCTAGGGAATAAGAAGAAATGATTTCTCACATCTCATCTCAATTCCAAATAGAATCTATAGTCTTTGAAGCAACTTGCAGTTAACCTACATCTTAATAGTAAAATTAAATAATTTACAATGCTTTGTTCATTAAAATTGTGCCCTTTATTGGCCCATTGTATGTATAACCCACACTAGAGAAACTCCATAATCACCAATTAATGAAAGTTCAGAGAAATATAAATGTGGAGTTTATAAAGATAGTGACAATACCCCAAGTCGATAACCAGCCTAACCCTATGCTTCTGAATCACCATAGTTGCATGAAGTAAGGGAAGGAAGGATGTGTTTGTTTACAGCGGGCAGTCATGAATACCTTGCTATGGCTGATTACCACTCTTACTGCTAGAAAATGGTACTGTTATACACAACAGCATCTGCTGTACTGGAGTACAGTTATGCCCAAATTGCCTCTTACAGAATTCCAGAGACTATTTGCCAGCAATAGACTTCATTTTGCCAATGGGTAATTTGTAGTTTGCTGTGTCATCAGAATTTGAACATGTCACATCTTCTTGTCACAGTCAATCCAATGGTGAAGTTCTATTGAAGCAGCTGTCCAGAATGAGGGGGGAAAAAACTACAAAGGAAGCAGAAAGTGACATCAGACTTTATGCAAATCAGCAGTTGACACAGAATATTCGCTCACAGAAATAATAATATACAGACCTATGAAGTTTCTTACATTGTTTAATGTGGAAACAATACAACTCTGCTGCAGATGAAATAGCACAGGTAGGGAAATCAAAGACCCAATGAAGAATGAGGAAGAGTTTGCATAGAGAAACAGTAAGATTTGAAACACTGAAGGCTGTATCTAAAACAGTGGATTTGGAACATTGAAGGTTATATTCTAAAATATAATCAGTACACTGAAAATAAATTACAAAACACATTTTGGGTAATTATTTCAGTAAAAAGCAGCAGAACCTATGTATGCCATATCTAAAATTTATAATTATTCACTATTATAAAAGTTATATTAATTAGATTATGTGAATAATGTTAAATGTTACTTGAAATATTCACACAATTCCTGCATAATCATGAACTAAAATGAGATCTTTGTTTTAAAAATTATACTACATATGCTGCACTTATTGTCTATAAATCTGTTCTTTAAAATTTGCCTTAAATTTTTAACAAATTATTGCAATGTTATAAATATCCAGCAGCATTACCAAATTATAAAAATTTGAATTAGAAGAAACTTAAGAAGTTAGGCTTTTACACACACACACAAACCTTTGTGACATAAACCTTTAACAAATGATCATTTGCCAACCTTGTGGCAATTTGAATAGTGGAGATATCATTGCCTCTTGAGGGTATACACTATTTTTTGACAGTAATCATTATTGGCCAACATCACAAATTAAGACATAACGTTCTATCTTATAATGTTTATTTACTGGTATCAGAGACAAGAATTCTCCAGTGTTTCTTCCACTCTTCTTTACACTCATTTCCCGTGTCCAGTCACCCAGTTCTGGTCTAGTTCTACCTCCAGTGTTCATCTTTGTATTTATGTTCTTTTTAAAGCCATCTCCCTAATTTTATAGTTCACAATTATGTCAGGATTAGTGAATAACTTTATGAGCAGTTTCCCTACTGTTAGTTAATTGCCTCTACAATCTGTCCTTAACATCAGAACCAGCTTTCTTCTACAATACTGTTAGAGTTCCTTTCCTGGGAGGCATTTAGTGAACTATAAGAATAAAGTTGAAATTGCTTTTACTAGTAGGTAGGGTAGCATAGGTTATTTAACACACACATTCACACACACACATTACAGGGGTGCACAGGTTTCTTTTATCTTTTGGCGCTATCATCTGGGATTACAGAGTTTTTTTCTCCCTGGCCAAGAACTGGGAAAGAGATGGGGGGAAAAGCATATTTCTTGGTGATGCTGGATTGGAAGTGACACACACTATCACCACACAAATTCCATTGTTAGGAACTAGTCATATGACCCTACTTAGATACAATTGGGTGAAAGTGTAAAGTATCTGCTTTGGCAGAAAATTCCTTAAACTGATCAGGTAATATGAAATGAGACTGCAAATCTAGAGTACGTTCCATATGGTGATGAGTAGAAGGTATGTTATGTGCTTGTTGGGTAGGGTGTTCTGTAGGTATCTATTAAGTTCATTTGGTCAAGCTTCAAGTTGAGGTTACAAATCTCCTTGTTGGTTTTTTGTTTCAATTATCTGTCTAAGGTGGTTAGTGGGTTATTTATGTCTCCAACTATGACAGTGTTAGAATCTATCATTTTTAGTTTACCTAAAAGCTGCTTTCTGAAAGTTGGTTTCCCTATGTTAGGTACATACATGTTTAGGATGGATATTTCTTATTGATGGATTTAACCTTTTATTATTATGTAGTGACCTTCCATATCTTTTTAAATTTTTGATAACTTAAAGAGTATTTTGTCTGATACTGAAAATTGGTTTTCCATCGTCTTACTTTGAGTCTATGAGTATCCTTTCTGGTTGGATGAGTCTCCTGGAGATAGTATATTGTTGCATCATGATTTTCTATCCAATTTGCCAATCTGTGTCTTTTCAGTGGTACATTTAATCCATTCACATTCAGGCTAATTGTTGGAATGTGAGAGTTTGTCCTTGTCATGAGGTTCTTATAAAGTTTGTTGGTTGTTGTTTGTTTGTTTATTTGTTTGTTGGCTTTCTTTTGATTTTTGTGTTGAATTATGTGTATTTTTAACCTTTTTCCTGCATTCTTGGGAAGGGTGTATACATTCTTTTTTTCTTTCTTTTGTGTTTAATACTTTCTTAAGTATTTTTTGTACAGCTGGTCTTGAGGTGGTGTAAAGTCTTAGGGATTGACTGGGAAAGATTTTAATTTTCCATTGCTGAGAAAACTTTGCTTAGCTAAGTAGGAAATTCTTGGTTGAAATTGTTTATCATTGATAACTTTGAAAATTATACTCCAGTCTCTTCTAGCCTGTAACGTTTCTGTAGATAAGTCTGCTGCTATTCTAACTGGTCTTCCCCAGTACGTAGTCTGACCTTTCTCTTGTGCTGCCTTTAGGATGTTTTCTTTTATACCTACTTTGTGTAAGCAAATTACAATGTGCCTAGCAGTTGGTCTTTTCAATGATGTCTTGCAGGGGTTCTCTGAATCTCTTGTGTTTGAATAGTCACATCTCTGATGAAATGAAGAAAGTGTTCTTGGGTAATTTTATGGAATGCTAGTCCCAGGGTGATCTCTGTCTCTTTCTCTGCCTCAGGCACTCCAATTAATCTTTGGTTTGGCCTCTTGATATAATCACACATCTCTTGGAGGTTTTGTTCCATCTTTTTAAGCCTGTTTTCTATGTTCCTAACAGTCTGTGTTAGTTCCATATTATGGTCCTCAAGCTCTGAGATTCTTTCTTCTGTTTGGTTAATTTTGCTTTCCATGCTTATCAGTTTATTAATTTCATCCATTGTATTCTTTTTTGCCATCATCTCTGTTATCAACTCCTTCATTTTTTTTCCTCTTGTCTCTCCTCATTTATATTTATTCTTTTAAAATATATTGATATCTGGGTTTGTGATTTGATAACAGTTGTTCTGGGGGCTCTTCATCTTTGAGTACTGAAGTCTGTGTTCTCAGTTGCTATCTTCCCAGGGGTCCATATAAGACTTATATTCTTCCATTGGTTCTCCTTCTTTTGTGAAGATTTTCTCCCCCTTATCTCCCTTCTTTAATTCTATTGTTCAGTAATAGTAAGATAGTTTTTCTTCTGTATGCTTAATCCTCTATTCTTCCTTTGTAGATCCTCTGGGTTTGTTCAGTTTTGAAGCCAGACTGGGGTTGTGGGGCTGTGCTTTTTGCAATTTTGAGATTTGATTAAGGGGGGAGCTACGGCAGGTCCCAGTGTCTGCTGACAGATATATGGGCCCTCTGTATCCTCCTTCTCACTGCCTTACAATCTGTCCATGTTGTAGGGGTATATGTTTGCTCCCTGAAAGCATAATGAGAAGAGAAAAAGGAAAAAAATGGAAAAAGTAAGGAAGAAGACAAAAAGAAGGTGAAGAAAGAGAAGAAGAGGGAAAACAGAGAGGTGCAGCAATAAACAAACAAGACAAAAAATAAAAAAAATCCCAAACGTATGAACAATTATATAAACAAACAAACAAAACCCTGTTGATGCACTCACCCATATACAAACAGAAAATCTAAAAAACAACAATAAAATGACAAAAACAAAAGAAGTACAAAAGCATAAACAAAAACAGAAAGATAAAAAGGAAAAAAAAAAGAGCTTGCTCTGTGACTGTTTCTGGACCTTCAGGTTCCTTTTCCAAGCATTGCTGCAACCTTGGGTTGCTACCGCTTTTGACTGCCACTGCTTTTGGCTGCCGCTACATTAAGGAGTAGCTTCAACCTCAAGTTCATCCCCTACACTCTCAGCACAGGCTGATAGGGTTGCTCTCAGTGTGGGTTAGATGTCCTCCAGACTGCTGTGGGAGGAGGATGAATCAGGTCCAGACTCACCCAATTCATTTGCTACTGCCACTGCTGTCAAGTCTCCCACTCAGATCAGATGTGTCTGTTCCTGTTACAGTATTGGGGGGAGGGCTAGGTCCATCTCTCTGAGTCTGATCATCAGTCCCAGTGGGGTACAGAGATAGCCACCAGATCTTAGGTTGGAGACTGGACAGAGGAGGACGGGGCAACTCAGGTCTCTGCCCAGCCCTGGGACAGAGAAAATGGCAGAGGTCAGTATCTCCTAATCCGCAGCAGGGCTCAGTTTCAGATTTCCTTGCCTTGCCTTCTCCATGGTTCCTGCTGCTAGTGTTCAACCTGCTACCATAGAAGGTAGCATGGGCTAAGTGCTAGGGGCTGAGAAGTAGCTGTTCTCTGCTATCTCTTCTTAAGAGACAACTGAGAATGGCAGACAATCCTGAGTGCTGGGGCCTCCAATCTCAGGGCAGTGGTGGGATATCACCTTCAGAGGAGAGCACCCAGTGATTGAACCTGAGTCTCCCCTCAGATGGACTTTCTTAATAGACCCCAGAGAATGGCAGATGATCCTGTGTATAAGGGGCACCAATCTCAGGGCAGTAGTGGGTTGCAGTCACCCCCAGAGGAGAGCTTGGGTGCTTGAACCGAAGTCCCCACTCAGATGAACTTTCACTCACCCACTGACACACCCCCAATTACACAGACAGACTTTATGGACACTCATTTTTGCAGAGACTCTCACACTCTGATCAGTTCTGCTACCATATTGGTCTGTCTCCCTAAAATGTTTTATTAAGAATGCTTATTTATATTTTCATTTACCTTCTGTATTTGACTGGCCATATAATTTGTATGATAGGTTAAGTCGCAATGGAATCAGGAAATATATATTTAATGATATGATAGCATGCATTGTTCTAAGCACTGTGAGATATTAAAATACTATCTCATTGCATACAATTCCTATATATGATTTGTTAAGTATATACATAATTATTTCACTTTTTTTGAGCAATGGTAAAGGGTATTGTGTTTAGATTTTGGTTTTCATATATTCATTTTTAGTATTTAGACATATAATTAATTTTTTCCTGTTAGTCATCTATCCTTTTTTGTGTGTGTTCAGTTTCCTTGGGATTTACTGTGTAGATACTTGTGCCATCTGCAGATAACAACAGCTTTATTTCTTACTTTCCAAACTATATGCTTTTATATATTTTTATTGCCTTGTTGTATTGAATTGAACTAGATAGCATTATGCTGAATGATAGTAGTAAGAATGGACAGCTGAACATTTTCCCCAATTTTAGGGAAATACATTTAATCTTTTGCTATTAACTAAGATGTTAGTTATAGGACACATTAAATAAATCATATTGAGGTCAATGTCTCTATTCTTAACTTGTTAAGCATTATCATAAATATATGTTTGATTTTTTTTAAACCAATTTTTTCCAACGGTAGTCATAGAGTTTTTCTTTTTAACTTATTGATATGGTGAATCAAATAGATTTTAATAGATTTTATTTTCTAGAGAAGTTTTGTTCACAGAAAAATTGGGCAGAGAGTACAGAGATTTCCCATGTACCTCTTGACTTCTGACCCATGCACAGCTCCTCTCATTATTAGTATCCCCTACCAGAGTGGTACATTTGTCCCTCTATAGGTAATGTATTATTTATTTCCACTTTTAAGATGCTTTCTTTCTCCTTAGTTTAAGTTTTTAATTATGATGTGTTAGAGCGTACATCTTTTGGGTTTATTCTATTTGGAGTTCTCATATTTTTTTAATTTGTAGTTGAATATTTTGCTGCCCCCTTCTGTTTCTTTTCTTTCTCTGTAACTTTCATGATATAACTGCTGTATCTTTGTCATTTCTCCAGAGGTTCCTGAAATTCTGCTAAATTTGTTTTAGATAATTTTCTTTCTTTTTAAAAAATATTATATGAAGTATATAAATCTGTTCTCAGTTTTCTTGATTCTGCTCTCTGCCATCACCATTTTAATATTGAGCCTTATCAAGTTTTTAAATCTCTCATTATATCTCTCAGTTTTATTATTTCCTTTTATTTTGTTGTACAATTTATATTTCTTTCAGTACTTCATCTATTACAATAACATTTATAGCTAATTCTTAAGGCATTGATATGACTACTGCTTTAAAATCCTGTCACTTAATTTCAACATTTGATGCATTTTAGTATTGGTATCAATTGATTTTTTTTGTTTTCATTCAAGTTGTAACTTTTTGGATTTTGGTATAATGGTGATTTTTATTGTATCCTGAACATTTTGCCTATTATGTTTACACCTCTGAGTCCTATTTAAAATTGTTTTGAAGAAGGTAGTCTCACACCTGTAGTTCCAGTACTTTGAGAGCCTGAGATGAGAGGATTACTTGAATTCAGGAGTTCAAGACTAGTCTAGGCAACATAGCAAGGCCTCAACTCTGCAAAAAATAAAAAAAAAGTAGCTGAGTATCATGGTGTACACTTGTAGCACCAGCTACTCAGGAAGCTGAGGTGGAAGACTGAACCTAGGATGAAGAAGCTGTGGTGAGCCGTGTTCATTCCACTGCACTCCAACCTTCAACAATGAAGAAGAAGAAGAAGAAGGAGAAGGAAGAGGAGAAAAGGAGAAGGTGAAGGTAGTGACATTATACTTTATTTAAATTTAATAGGCAGGTCTTGGCCTACATTTTTAGGCTCTGGTTTCAGCAGCAGTTTAACTTTCATTGCCGCTGTAGTATGATATAACACCCTGCTGCAGGGTAGTTTGTGTTGTTCTAGTGTTGAAGTTCCAAACCAGTTCAACTTCTTACTGTGTGTCAGAGTTCTTTCTTGGTTGTTTCCTGTACTATTTTCATGTTATATAGCTGTGCTTGAGGAAAATTAGGGAGAAAGAAGTCTATACCATCTAATCTGAATGGAAGTCCAGACATAGTTTTCCATTTAAGGCACTTTGTATTGTAAATGTTCAACAATATGAGATCAAATAAATTTTTTATTTAACTTCTTACATCATATCATAAGGAATATTTGCAATCCATTATAAGCAAAAACAGGTATTATAACTAAATATGTATAATCTCAAATTTCTAAATAGGTAGGCATATTCAAACATTCCAGAAAAAAGTGAATATGCTCACAATTTTAAGGCAGTTATTTCTAGATGGAGAGTAATAAATAATTTTATTTTTGTCCTGTTTTTAATAACTTTCCTTTTTATTAAATGAGCATATGCATATATTTTTACTGTCAGAATACTAGTATAAATAACAATTAAAACAAATTGTGGGGAAGAAGATGGAGTGTGCATGAGGTAGGATGGCCTGTGCTGTTAGTGATACCATGTAAATACTTCTGTTTTCAGATTTACTTTTCCAAAAAAAAAAGAACCCCGAAGAAAGGGATTTATGTAATTGTTTTCTTCATGGAGTGGTAGGATAACTTGAAGCAGCAGGAAAAAAATAAACAAAATGTTAAACATAAAAGAGAAAAAAGGAGGTCCATTGATTTAAAGAGCACAGTTGCTGAAGGAGTCAGTATAAATTGGCTGTGAGCTACACCAATGTGTCATTCCTAGAAAAACTTAGGTTTTGTTTTCAGAAGTTTCTGTCTTAAATACATGTATGAGGTACCACTGATGAAAGAAACATAAATATTAAAGATAATTGGAGACATTCCTTCAACAATTTTTCTCATTTCCTACATTTTTACTTTCTCCCCTGATTTCCCTAGATAATAATAAATATATCTCAGAAAGGCAGATAAACAGCTTCTGTTTTATTCCAATCATAGATTGATCGCATGTAACACTAATCTACAAGGGTTTAGGACATTGCTAGCAATCTCAGGATCAATTTATCCAATATTTCAGACCTCAAAATCAGCAACAATAACGGAAACAGTTGTTTTCTTGCATGTATCAGATGCAAATTTGTGTTGGCCTAAACATGAAGGACAGTTTAAAAAAGACAGAAAGATGAAGAAATAGTTCACAGAATTCACAGAACAGATTATCACTTAAAGCTCAGTAAGGGCTTGAAATAAGGAAATATTAATAATGTCAGTAAAAGGAATAGATAAAACATCTCTATTCCTCTGATATAATCTCTTCTCTGTTTCTCAGTGCAAATTTCTGGGGATGAGTATAGGGTTAGATTTAAAGAGAGAGAGGCTAAATTTAGCTATGACAGTTTATGTGCATTATCTAACCCTTATTTAGTGGGTAAGTAAAAACATGACTGCTGAGAAATATTTCGAGAGTATGTTAAGCAGTTATAATTACTCCACACTATATTTCATCATAGTTGCTCAATCTACATACACGTCTATACATAATTCAAAAGCTTCCTTCACCTGACATATATCCATTATCACGAATACAACAATAAATACAGTCATATCTTCCCAAATGGAGACAATGAGAAGTCACATCCAACTTCTGCACTCAGGAATGTTGCAGGATCACATAATCGGTTTCAAGATTTCAGTGTACTTCCAATATTTCTCTATTTTCGCTGTTATCCCTTTATTAGTCTGAACACTTTAACCACTATAAACTCTATATATGTTCCATGGTGGCATAAAAAGAAAAGGGAAAGTTATATATGTGTGTGTCTGTGTGTATTAGAAATGTTTTATATACCAGTAGCAGGAAACGGGAAATATAATTGGAGGCAACAACCTTTATCTTTCGAGTAATCACAAGATAACAACTGACGTCTATGGCTTCCCTTTTCTACTTGACACTTTTTTTTTCATCTTTGACCAACATTTACAATAATAGACACTAGTGGAATGCAAGAACCTGTGATCTATTTATGTATGAGTATCACAATTGTTTCCAACTTATAGTTTAATGCATAATAGATGCTCTTGGGCAGAATAGAGACAGGTATCAACTCTTGTTTAGATATGCCCAGAAAACTAGGGTTACATGAACAAAATATGACTAAAGCTTGATTCCACATCTATGTGGATATTGAGGGTAATTGGGGAAGAAGTACATCTAAATATATCTACTAGAAGAAAAAGAAAATACATCTACACATATCTACTAGACATACCAAGAAAATGAGGAAGATATTTTTCTTTATCACATATACAACAGTAACAAAACTGGTTTAATAACCTACATATCAGTGGGCATATTGATTTCATAATGATGGTTTTGGCAATAGTACATTAGTAACATATCAGATTTCTGAAACAGGTGCTATGTAAGATTATTTGAGTCAACTGAAAGTTGAATTATAGACAGGTATTTGCAGTGAACTCCAAATTAAAATAGCTGACAAAATCATTAACCAATATCAAGACTGAGATCCATGTTTACAGAATATAACCAAGTATACAACTATGGAGGAGACAGGTAGAGATACACATAGCAGGTACTTATTAAAAATCAAAATAATCAGAGCCCTTACATAGTTTTTCAGAAAAGTCTAATCACAGGTATTTGGCATAGAAGTAAAAGCAACATTGATAATTAGCATTTGTCAAGAATTGCAAGTGCCATAAAGTTGTCTAATACTACACGTGTTATCTCACTGCATTTATTTATTTATTTATTTTAAAGATATGGTATACAATTCAGGGTGAGGTATGCGAATGTTCATTTTGCAGGTACCCTTATTGATCAGGCATGCCCCTGCTTCCCCTGGCAGTTTTCCCTAACTGCCAATCCTCCCAGCCCCAGCTGTTTCCCATTACTGTCAATCCCTTCCTCATAGTATTATGATAATTTTTTGAGGTCCACTTATGAGTGAGAGCATATGGTACTCTGTTCTTTGTTTCTGTGATAGATCACTGAGTATGATAGGCTCTAAATCCATCCAAGTTGCTGCAAAGTCCATATGTTTCATATGTTTGTCCTTTATGGCTGCATAATATTCCATTGTGTGTGTGTGTAAATATACATATATATATATATATACACCACATTTTTAAAATCCACTAAAACATTGATGGGTAGCATGGTTGGTTCCTTGTTTTTGCTATTGTGAATAGAACTGCAACAAACATGTGTGTGCAATTATCTTTTTAGTAGAATGACTTGAGTTCCTCTAGGGATATTCTCAATAGGGGAATTGCTGGGTCATATGGAAGGTCAATTTCTATTTCTTTCAGAAATCACCACACTGTCTTCCAAAGAGATTGCACTAGTTTGCATTCCCACCAACAATGTAGTAGTGTTCCTTTTTCTCCACATCCTCATCAGCATCTGTTGTTTGTTTCATTAATGATGGCCATTCTTACTGGTGTTAGCTGTTATTTCAATGTGGTTTTGATTTGCATTTCTCTGTTGATTAGTGAGGCTGAGCACATTTTCATGTGTCTGTTGGCTGCCCAAATATCTTCTTTTGAGAAGTGTCTATTCAGGTCTTTTGCCCACTTTTTAAAGGGGCTGTTTGTTTTTTTCCTTTTGGCATGTTTGAGTACCTTGTAGATCCTAGATGTGGACCTTTGTTAGGTATTTCTTACAATGATACTTTGGGATGGATATTACTCTTATCTTCATTTTTCAATTAATAAAATGAAGACATATGTGGGTAGGTATCTTGCTCTATTTTTCAAATCTATTAAATTGTAGAACCAGGATTTGGACTCAGAGAGCTTAGCTCTAGGACCTCCATTATGTAAAGCTGAAAACTTTTGGTATGGGGTTAAACCATAAGTAATTATTTCTTGAATTTTCTACTGCAACATCATTTCATACTAATATTCTGAATAATAGCTTGCAGACTTCTATCAACCTCCCTAATTAAACTGTACACTTCATAAAGCAAGGGGCAGAATTTTTTGTGAGCTATTACCCCAGAACGCAAACCACAGTAGCATTGTTTTGTAAATACTTGTTAAAAAGAAAAGACAATGGAAAACAGAAAGAAAATAAGAGACTAGAAGTGAGAGTGAAAGGGAACAAGAATGGTGTGAAATCTAGAACCTTACTTCTGAATCTGTGTCTCATTGAATAAGGGCTTTAGGTACAAAATTTGGAGGTTTTAGATAAAAGTAGAGTGACCATACCTGTTTTTGCTAATCTTCAGATATGGGATTTCTTAGGTTTCTCCAAACAAGAACAAATATTGATTACTCAATACGCAATAAAATCAAGCTTATTTGTAGGGGTAAAATAAATTGTGCTATAGTATTGAAAAGACTCAAAGTATATAGCAAGTATGACTTTGAACTGCTTATATACACTCATGTGCCATATAGTGACATCTGAGTTAGCGATAGATCACCTATATTACAGTGGTCCCATAATAATATAAAGGAGCAGAAAAACTCCTATTACCTAATGACATCATAGCTATCATAATGATATAGCACAATTTATTATGCATGTGTTTGTGGTGATGCTGGTGTAAACAAATCTACTGCATTGCCAGTTGCATAAAATTACAGCAATATAATTATGTACCACACATAATACTTGATAATCATAATAAATTCCTATGTTACTGGTTTATGTATTTACTGTACTATACTTTCATTTGTTATTATAGAGTGTACTTCTACTTATACAAACAGTTTACTGTAAAACAACCTCAGGCAGGTCCTTTAAGAGGCTTTCCAGAAAAAGGCATTGTTATCTTAGAAGAGGACAGTGCCATGTTTGTTAGTGCCCCGACACCTTCCAGAGGGACAAAGTGTTGAGATAAAAGACAGTGATGTTAATGATGTTAATGATCAAGTGTAGGTTTAGGCTAATGAGTATGCTCATATCTTCATTTTGAACACAAAGTTTTAAAAAGTAAATAATAAATAAAAAAGATTATAGTGTAAGGGTATTTTAAAAATTTCTTATTTTGTTTTATTTATTTATTTATATTTTAAAATTGTGGGGTACAATTCAGGGTTAGGTATACAAGTAGTCATTGTGCAGGTACCCGTGTTGATGAGGTATGCCCCCCAACTTCCCCAGGCAGATATCAACTACTGTTAATGCCACTTCCCTGTCCCCCTTCCCCCTACACAGTTTCCTGCTACTGTCAATCCTTTTCTTATAGTATTATAGCAGTTGTTCAAGGTCCACTTATGAGTGAGAATATGAGATACTCAGATCTTTGTTTCTGTGAAAGATCACTCAGTATTATAAACTCTAATTCCATCCAGTTTGCTGTGAAGTTCATGATGTTGTTCTTCTTTATGGCTGTGTAATATTCCATTGTGTATATGTACCACATATTTTTAATCCAGTCCTCTTTTGATGGGCAGCATGTTTGGTTCCATGTTCTTGCTATTGTGAACAATGCTACAATAAAGATATATGTGCAAGTATCTTTTTTATAGAGTGATTTGAGTTCTTCTGGGTATATTTCCAGTAGGGGGATTGTGGGGTCATGTGAAGGGTCGATTTTTAGTACTTTAAGGAATAGCCACACTGATTTCCTCAGAGCTTGTACTAGTTTTCACTCCTACCAACAGAATAGAAGTGTTCCCTTTTCGCCACATCCTTTCCAACATCTGTTATTTTTTGAGTTTCGATGATGGCTATTCTGACTGGAGTTAGGTGGTATCTCAGTGTAGTTTTAATTTGCATCTCCTTGATGACTAGTGAGGCTGAACATTTTTTAATGTATCTGTTGGCTGCTCGTATGTCTTCTTTTGAGAAGTGTCTAGTCATATCTTTTGCCCACTTTGTAATGGGGCTTTTTAATATTTCAGCACATTGGAGTTCCTTGTAGATCCTCGATGTGAGGCCTTTGTTAGACATGGAGTTGGCAAATATTTTTCTCAGTCTGTGGGCTGTCTCCCGACTTTCTTGATGGTTTCTTTGGCTTTGCAGAAGTTTGCCAGTTTAATGAGGTCCCACTTGTCCATCTTATCTCTTATGGCATGGGCACTTCAGGTTTTGATCAGGAATTAGTTGCCAGTTCCAACCTTCATAAGAGTGTCTCCTGTATTTTCTAAGGTTCTTATAGGTTGAGGTTTTACGTTTAGGTCTGTGATCCATTTAGAGTTAATTTTTGTGTATGTGAATAGGTAGGGGTCCTGTTTCAATCTTCTGTATGTGGTCAGCCAGTTTTCCCAGCACCATTTACTGAATAGGTTCTCCTCCTCCCAGTAGTGGGTGGTGGATACTTTGTTGAAGATGAGTTGGTTGAGAAATTGAGGTTTTGCTTCTGGAATATCAATTCAATCCATTGGTCTATATGCCTGTTCTTGTACCAATACCAGGCTGTTTTGATTATTGTAACTTTATAATAAAGTTTAAAGTCTGGAAGTGCGATACCGCCAACTTTTTTGTTTATTTGTGTTTGGTTTTTTTTTTTTTTTGCTTAGGATTGTTATGGCTATTCTAGGTCATTTATGTTTCCATATGAATTCCTGTGTTTTTGTTTCTAGGTCTGAGAAGAATGTTGCTGGTAATTTGATAGGTATTGTGTTAAATTTGTAGATTGCCCTAGGTAGAATGGACATCTTAACAATGTTGATTCTTCCAATCCATGAGCATGGGATATTTCTCCACTTGTTTGTGTCATTTTTTATTTGTTTGAGCAGTGTTTTGTAGTTTTCATTGTAAAGGTCTTTCACATCTCTGGTTAGGAAGATGCCAAGGTATTTTATTTTTTTTGTGGCTGTTGTGAATGGAATTGCACTATTTATTTAGGTTTCTGTTTGTTTATTATTAGTGTATAGAAATGTAAAATAAATGTCTTTTGCACATTATTTTATACCCTGAGACTTTGCCAAAGGCCTTTATCAGTGCAAGGGTGTTTTTGACAGATTCTCTTGGGTTTTCAAGGTATACAATCATGTCATCTGCAAAGAGAGGTAAATTTGACCTTCTCTTTTCCTGTTTGGAAACTCCTGATCACCTTCTCTTCTCTGATTGCTCTAGCAAAGACTTTCAAAATTATATTGAACAGGAGGGATAAGAGTGAGCATTCTTGTCCTTTTCTAGTTTTCAGGGAAAATGGTTCCAATTTTGGTCTGTTTAGGAGTATGCTGGCTGTGGGTTTCTCATAGATGGCTCTTACTATTTTGAGGTATGCTCCACCTAGATGCCTAGATACTCTTGGGTTTTTGTCAAGAAGTGGTATTGGATTTTATCAAAAGCTTTTTCTGCATCTAATAATCTAATCATGTGGTTCTAGTTTTACATCTGTTGATGTATTTAATTATGTTTATGGTCTTACGAATGTTGAGCCAACCTTGCATCCTAGGGATGAAGCCTACTTGGTTGTGATGGATGATTTTTGAGATGTGTTGTTGAATCTGGCTAGCTAGGATCTTGTTTTAATTTTAGCATATGTCCATCAAAGATATTGTCCTGCAGTTTTCTTTCTTTACCTGGCTTGGGTATCAGTGTGATGTTAGCTTTATAAAATGATTTGGGGAGAGGTCCATTTTTCTCAATTGCCTGGAATACTTTCAATAGGATTGGTATCAGTTGCTCCTTGTATGTTCTGTAAAATTTTGCTAAAGGCATCTGGTCCAGGGTTTTTTTTAAAGGTAGTTTTCTTACAATGTAGTCAATTTCCTGGATTATTGTTGGTCTATTTAGGGTCTTGATTTCTTCTTTTTAAGCTTGGAAGGCTGTGTGATGGCAGAAAGTCCTCCATTTCCTTTAGGTTTTCAAGTTGGTTTCCATACAAGTGTACATAGTAGTCTCTGATAATCTTTTGTGCTTCTTCAGGGTCTGATGTGACTCCATCTGTTGTGTTTCTGATTGTGTTTTTGGGCTTTTTCTCTTTTCCTTGGAGAGTCTAGCTAGGAAAACATCAATCTTGTTTATCCCTTCAAAAAAAAAACCCCAGCTTTTTGCTTCATTGATTATCTTTTTGTCTTCTATGTCCAGGATTTGAGCTTTTATTTTGGTGATCTGGATTCCTCTGCTGTAGTTAGGGTTTTGATGGTCTTGCTTTTCCACCATCCTTGGGTGACTTGTTAGGCTATTAACTTGTGATCCTTCCATTTTCTTCATGTGCATTTGTAGAGATATGAATTCCCCTCTTACTACAGCTTTCATGGCATCCCAGAAATTTTGGAAAGATGTTTCTTCATTTTCATTTGTTTCCAGATATATTTTTTTAACATTTTTTTTTTTTGAGTTGGAGTCTCACTCTGTTGCCCAGACTGGAGTGCAGTGGCCACTCCCAGCCACCGCAGCCTTGACCCGCTGGGCTTTGGTGATCCTTCCACCTCAGCCTTCCAAGTAGCCGGAATTATAGGTGTGCGCTACTATGCCCAGCTGATTTTTTAATTTATTGTAGAGATGAGATTTCGCTGCCCAGGTGGGTCTTGAACCCACGGGCTCAGGCAATTCACTCACCTCAGCCTCCCAAAGGTGCGGGATTACAGGCTGAGCCACCGAGCCTGGTTTCCAGATATATTTTAATCTCTATTTTGATTTCCATGTTATCCAGGAGTTGCTTAGCATCATGCTCTTTAGTATCCATGTCTTTGTGGGTTTTGGTGGAACCTTGTTGGTGTTGATATTTATTTTTATTTCACTGTGGTTGAGAAGGTGCATTGCAAAATTTCAGTCTTTTGAAATTTACTTTCGCTTGATTTACTGCCAAGGATGTGGTCGATCTTAGAGTATGTTCCATGTGGTGATGAGTCGAATGTATATTCTGTGGTTGTTTGGTGGAGTGTTATGTAGGTATCAATTAAGTCATTTGGTCAAGAGTCAGATTGAGGTTCTGGATCTCTGTTGATTTTTTGTTGTGATGATCTGTCTAGGTTTGTGAGTGGCATATTAAAGTCCCCAGCTATGATAGTATTAGAGTCAATATCTTTTTTGGTTTTGTCTAGAAGCTGCTTTCTGAAAGTTGGTGCTCCTATCTTGGGTGCATATATGTTTAGGATGGATATTTCTTGTTGATGGATTGAATCTTTTATCATTATGTAGTGACTTTCTGTATATTTTAAATTTTTGATAGCTTAAAGCATTTTTGTCTGAAATTAAGATCACAACTCCTGCTTTCTTAGTCTATTCACCTGAAATTTTGCTTCCCATCCTCTTTTTTTTTTTTGAGTGGGAGTCTCACTCTGTCACCCAGACTGGAGTGCAGTGGCTGCTCCTGGCCACCACAGCCTCGACCTGCTGGGCTCTGGTGATCCTTCCACCTCAGCCTTCCAAGTAGCTGGAACGACAGGTGTGTGCTGCCATGCCCAGCTAACTTTTGATTTATTGTAGAGATGAGGTCTCGCCAAGTTGCCCAGGTGGGTCTCGAACCTGTGAGCTCAGGCAGTCCACTCACCTCAGCCTCCCAAAGGCGCAGGATAACAGGCTGAGTCACTGAACCCGACTGCTTCCCATCCTCTTACTTTGAGTCTGTGAATGTTCTTTCTGGTGAGATGAATCTCTTGGAGACATATATTTTGTCTCATGGTATTTTATCTATTTTGTCATTCTATGGCTTTTCAGTGGTGCATTAGACTGTTCACATTCAGGCTAATTATTGAAATGTGAGGGCTATCCCTGTCATGAGGTTCTTATAGAGTTGTTGTTCATGTATGTTTGTTGTTTTTCTTTTGGTTTTTGGGTTGATTCATGTGTGTTTTCAATCTTTTCCCTGTACTCTTGTGAAGAATGTTGTTCTTTTTTCATTTTCTTCTGTGCTTAATACTTTCTTAAGTGTTTCTTGTAGAGGTGGTCTGGAGGTAGCATAAATTCTTAAGGATTGGAGTCTGGGAAAGATTTTATTTCTCCCTCACTGATGAAGCTTAGCTTGACTGTGTAGGTTATTCTTGGTTGAAATTGTTTATCTTTGAGAATCTTGACGATTGGGATCCAAGCTCTCCTATCCCCAAGTGTTCTGTAGATAAACCTGCTGCTATTCTAATTAGTCTTCCCTGATAGGTAGTCTGACATTTTTCTCTTGGTGCCTTCAAGATTTTTTCTCTTATACCTGCTATGTTTAGGTGAATTATTATGTGTCTGGGAGTTGGTCTTCTCATTTGTTTTCTTGCAGGAGTTCTTGGAATATCTTGTGTTTGAATTTTCACATCACTGATGAGATGAGGGAAGTTTTCTTGAATAATTTCATGGAATGTTTGTTCCAGGGTGATCTCTGTCTCTCTTTCTGCCTTAGGAAGTCAATTACTCTTAGGTTCAGTCTCTTGAAGTGATTGCTCATCTCTTGAAGGTTTTGTTCTGTCTTTTTAAGCTTCTTTTCTATGTTTTTGACAGTTTGGGTTAGTTCTATATTTTGGTCCTCAAGCTCTGAAATTCTTTCTTCTGCTTGGCTAATTCTGCTTTCCATGATTATTAGTTTGTTATTTATTTCAATCACATTATTCTTTACTGTTGTTATCTCAGTTATCAACTTCTTCCTATTTTCCTCTTGTCACTCCTCAATTCTTTTTATTCTCTCTATTATTGTCTTGATGTCTGGGTTTGTAGTATGTGACCAGTCTTTCTAGGGACTCTTCATTTTTGGTGTTCTGAAGTCTGTTTTCTCAGTGTCTGACATCCAAGGGGTCTGTGTGAGACCTATATTCTTCCTTTGGTTTTTCTTCATTTGTGCAGATTTTCCTCCCCATGTTTTCCTTTTTTCCCTTTCTTCTTTAATTGTGTTATTCAGGGGTGGCAGGGTTGTTATTACTTCTGTTTGCTCAATCTCTTATTGTTTCTTATGTGAATCTCCTGGCTTTTTTCAATTTCTGAAGTTGGACTGTAGGTTGGGGGATATACATTTTGTAGTTTTGTGGTTTAATTGAGGGGGTAGCTATGATTCAAAATCTATCTGGAGATCCCAGTATCCACCAACAGGTGTATGGATACCCTTGCAATCTGTCCATGTGGTGGGGGTATAGGTTTGCTCCCTGAAAGAAAAATTGGTTAAAAAAAGGAAAAGAATAGAATGGGGGGAGAAGAAGATGGAGAGAGAGAAGAGTAAGAGGGAAAACAGACAAACATACCAGTTAACAAATGAAAAGAGACACAAAGACAGATAAGAGTAAACAAACAAGCAAACAAAAAAACTAAAATTTATAATCATACAGACAACCAACCTCTTTACTGATGTGCTATTCCTCTACACAAACATGCAGTCTAAAGAAAAAAAAACAACCAGTAGGCTAACAGAAACAAATTAAGTACAAAAACATTATCAATAACAGTAAGAGGAAAGAGAAAAGAGAAAAAAAGATGTGGAAAACAAACAGGCAAAGAGTAAAAATAAAAAATTAAAGCAAGGACTCAAGCATGCTCTGAGATTGTTCCTCTAAGTCCAATGTCCTTTCAGCTCTGATCTCTAGCTTTCATGGCAGGTTGGTAGGTTGCTCACGGCTAGGGTCAGTTGCCCCAGACCTGCTGTAGAGGGAGAGTATATCAGATCTGTGCTTGCTGCCTGTCAAATCTGCCACTCAGATCTGACCTGTGTCTGATCTAGCATGGAGGAGGGGCTTCTGTCTCTCCCATTTTGATGCTATTACCTTAGATTCCAAGTTGGAGGCTGGGCAGAGCTGGATGGAACTGGGCAGGGAAATGTAGGCCTCTGCCTGGTCTTAGAGATCCAGCTGGTCTCAGGTTCTGCTGTGGCTCGGGCTGAGCAGGGTTAGGTAGAGTGTGAGATAGCTGGGTGCTGCAGGTCGGTGTGGCACAGGGTGGCTTAGGCCTCTTTTTCTTTCTTTGTTCTTAGGTGCCAAGCTGGAGGCTGGGCAGAGCTGGGTGGAGCTGGGCAGAGCAATGGAGTTCTCTGCCTGGTCTCAGGGCTCCAGCTGATCTCTGGTCCCACCGTGGCCAGGGACAAGCAAGGAGAGGTGGAGTGTGATATGTCCCAGTGTTGCAAGTTGCTAAAATTTTGGTACAATTGTATAATATGTCTTTGTTTTAAGCTAAATGTTATTACACAAGAGTCAAAGTTCACAAATTTTTAAAGTTTATATAATAAAAAAGTTAAAGTAAAGATTAATTTGTTATTGAATAAAGAAAAACCTTTTAGATAAGTTTAGTGCAGCCTAAGTATACAGTGTTTATAAAGTTTACAGCAGAGTACAGTATTGTTTGGGCTCTCATGTTTACTCTCCATTTACTCACTGACTCACTTAGAACAACTTGCAGTCCTGCACACTCCATTCATATTAAGTGCCCTATACAAGTGTACTTCTTTTTATCCTTTATCTTTTATTTTTACTATAAGTTTTCTATGTTTATACACACAAACTTCTGTGTTACATTTGCCTATAGTATTTGGTATAGTGACATATTTTATAGGTTTTCAACCTAGGAGCAATAGGCTGTACCATATAGCCTATGTGTGTAGTAGGCTATATCATCTGTGTAAGTACATACTACAGTGTTTGCACAGAAACAAAACTGTCTAATGACACATCTCTTTGAATGTATTCCCACTGCTAAGTGGTGGATTACTATATATTTGACCAAGTTAGGCTCATTCCTAGAAGGCAAGGGTGGTTTATTATTCAAAAATTAAACAATTTGAGTTTAACAGAAATAAAAAGGAAAATTCATAAGAGAATCCCAATAAATGGGAGTAAAATTGTTTACAAAATTTAGTATATATTCCCACTTAAAAATACTAGCCAAAATATAAATTGAAAGGAACATCTTAAGTCAATAAGTGATGTTTAAACATAAACTTGTAAAACTTAATTTGAAAAAATTTGAAAGATTTCTCTAAAGATTAAGCAAGCAATGATGTACAGTCTTACCAATAGTGGTGCAATAAAACAAAAAATTAAAGTTATCTAAAGTAGAGATAAAAATTAAAACTCACCTTTTTTACAAATAACACAAGCATTTACTTGGAAAATTAAATCTAATCTACAAACTACTAAAAAGTAGTGATACTTAATTTTAGCAAGATGGTAGGATTTAAGATAAACATACAAAAATCATTTGTATATTGTGTATGGGGATAGATAGAGAGATAGACAGATAGATAAACAGATAAAGACCATACATAATATTCACACCAATATTCTTACAACAAAAAAGTGGAAAAAAACAATAGAGAAATACTGTTGAATGTATTATTGAAATTAGTTAGAAGATGTTGGCTACTTGACTTTAAAACTTGTTATTAAGCTATTCTAATCAAGACAGAATAAAATTGGCATTAAAATATACAAAAGTAACAGTGGTGTGGAGTGTTCAGAATATACTCACACATGCACAGTCAACTGATATTGACAATATTGCCAAGTTAGTTCAGCACATGGTCTAAATGCAAAAAATATGCAGCTACCATTAACAGTCAAAAGATAAATGAAAATTAAAACCACAGTGTGCTCTAATTTATGCAATACATAATTATCCAATTTAAATCAATAAAACACAGAAAATCTGTGATTTTGAGTAAAATCCAGACTTCTTAGCTATAACACCAAAACCATAATCCATATTTATTTATAAGATAATAGATTTTAAAAGTTTTCACCACAAAAGATATCAAGTAAGTGAGGTGATGGATGTGTTAATAAGCTGGATTTAATCATTTTGCAATGTTTATCTATACCAAAACCTCACATTGTACTCCATGAATGTATACAATTATTATTTTAAATGATAGGCAAGGTGAGGAATTGAGGAATAAATGTGAGATAAGAAGTAAAGAAAAAGAATGTAGCCAGTTTCAATTAACATATTTTCATTATTCAAGGATTTTAAAAAATGGTTATCACCCTTAGCACTGTTACTCATCATTTTATAGCACTTAATAAAATACAGGGTTTTTCATAAATTTTACTCATTGGTTCTCATTGTGTTCTCTTTATTCCCATTTGCTAAAATGAAACTAGTGTTTGTATTATTTTCTACGTTAGCCATAGTCAATCAAGAATCATTAAGAGAAAGGATTTAGAATTTTTAGATTTCAGATATCAATGCAGTGAAATTACATAAGCCAAAATATCTCCTAGTAGAAGGAAAAAAATCTATTTTTGTTTGTTGAATTTAGGGATTTCTATTTCACTTGAATTAAGAAAATGACAGACAGTGAGCAAATTAGAAAACAATGGATAATTCACTTTAGAGTTTGCAGGTTTAGTTTATTTTTGATAATAACGAAAGCCCCAAACATTTGAATGTGTAAAGAGTTTTTTTAAGTTCAGAAATACGTCAATAAGAGTTCAATCCATAGCACATATATTTATATAGGTGCCAAAAATATTATGAATATCACAAGGGCAAAATGTTAAAATACTAAAGAATCAAACACAGGCTAAAAAAGCAGGAGGAAGACAGGATAGGGAGAAGTTGATTATTGGAATCAAAACCACAGCAAGATAAGAAGAATACATTCTAGTGTTCTATAGTACTGTAGGGTGACTGTAGTTAACTATTTACTTTGTATTTTCAAATGCTAGAAAAGAGGATTTTAAGTGTTCCCAACATGAAGAAATGAGAATTTTTTGAGGTAACGGATATGCTAATTACCCTGATTTGATCATTACACATTGACTACAGGTATTTAAGTTTTACAATGCAACCCACAAATATATACAATAATTATATAGCAATTAAAATTTTAAACAAATGGTGGGGTGTGCGTTCTATTAACACTTTGAATAAATCATCCCATTCACTCCTGGTCTGTAAGCTTTCTGTTGAAAAATCTACCATTTGTCTAACGTGTTTTTCATTTATGTGACTTGACACTTCTCTCTCATTGTTCTTGGAATTTTATCTTTGTCTTTGATTTTATCTTTTAAAAGTAGATCAAAATCGATATCTTACTCTGTCATCCAGGGTGGAGTGCAGTGGCACGATCATAGCTCACTGCTGCTCCTCCCTCCTGGGTTCAGGCAGTCCTATCTCTGCCTCCTGCGTAGCTGGGACCAAGGCAGGCTAATTTTAATTTTTTTCCCTAGAGACGAGGTCTCGCTATGTTGACCAGGTTGGTTTTGAACTCCTGTTCTTAAGCAATCCTCCCACTTCAGCATAGGGAGCCATTGCACCCAGCTGGAATTTTGATAATAATGTGTCTTGGAGAAGACATTTTTTGGGTTGAACCTATTTGAATAATTTTAAACTTCCTTTATCTGGGTGTCTATATCTCTTGCAAGACTTGGTAAATTTTAATCTATTATTTTATTAAATAGGTTTGCAGTTGTTAGTGTAGTCTGTGGTGAAGATTTGCTGGAGATGGGAACATCAAAGACTTCAGTACTGGCAGTGGCAGGCTAAACATGCCTGTACTTGGGCCCCTGGGTACCTTACATGGGCACTGGTGTTATTAGGTTCAGGTGAGCTATTCTTTGGATTCCAGGTGTCTTGCTCAGATGGCAGCTATGGCTGTGGTGTGGTGGGCTAGGCAGGTAGAGAAGGCCTTGATTCCCTCAGAGACATGCTTGGGGTTGGCAATGGCAGTAGTGGTGGCATCCCAACTTGTGGGTCTCTGGGCAGCACAAAGGAGTGCCAGGAGTGATTTTGGAATATTAGATGGGCTAGTCCCCAATCTCTACAATGTGGCACATGTAGGTGGGTGCTAATGGTGGTGCTCATTGCAGGCTGGTTGGGCTCACCCTCAGGCCCCCAGGAGGATTGTGTACAGATGCCAAGTCTGCTAGTGGTTATAGGTGGGGTAAGCCAATCTCCAGCCCCCTGGATAATGCACATGGTTACTGGCAATTGGGGTATCACGCAGGAAGGACCTGTCCTCAAGTTCCTGGTGAATGTGTATGGGAGCTTATTACCAGGCCCCTAGGAAGTTTGCATGGGTGCTGATGACAGTGGGCAGACACTTTGATACCTAGTAGCACTGGGTAGAGGTGACAACTGGTGAAATGGACTTGTATTTAGGTGCCCTGATGGTGTATAGGAGTGTTTGTGGTGGTTAGGGTCAGGCAATCACCAGGCATCAGCTAGCAATGAGCAATGTGGGCCTGCTGTTAGGCCCACAATGGTACATGTGTGTGCCAGAAGTAGTACAGAAAGGTTTATTCTTAGGTCCTTGGAAAACATGTCTGGGCACTAATGGGGGTGGTGCCAGGTAGGGTGCGCCTTTCCTCAGGCTCTTCACTACTATGCATGGGAGTAGGCTGTAGTGGGTAAGGCAGGGTAATCCCCAGGCCCCTAGATGGCATGCCCTCAGCAGGCAGGCGGGCTTGTCGTTAGGCCCCCGATTGTGTGGGTGAATGTTAGCAGCAGATCAATTCCCAGGTCCCAAGCTGAGTAGTGCTTGGGTACTAACAGGGGCAGTGCAAGGCAAAACAGGCCTGACTTTAGGCCCACCAATGATGTACATGGACACAGGCTGTGGTGGGCATGGTGGGGTGATGCCCAGGTCCTTGCTTAGGTGCTGTACCAGGCAGGCTGGGCCTATTGTTATCATTCCAGAAGCAGCAAACAGGGTAGGTCTATCCTTGGGTCTCCATAAGATGTGATCAGGAGTTAGCCGTGGGTGGGCTAGGATTGTTGTCAGGTCTTCTGTTGTGGGCACCCAGCAGTGACAGGAAGGGCAGATAAATATCCAGGCCCTCAGATGGCATGTTCAGGTGGCAGCTTAGGTGAGGGGTTGGGGGGCCTAGTCTGCAGGCCTACCGAAGTTGTGTAATGTGCTTCATAGCCCTCTGCTGGGAGAGGGTTGCTTTCAGTAGTAGCCCCAGGCAGGAAACTTCCAGGCTTTTGTGAGTGCATAATTCAGTTCCTTTTATCCTAAGGGAAGCTTCTCAGTTGTGCTATACCAACTCCTAGAGTGCCTGGGATTTAGCAACACTGCTTAATCGAGAGGGTGTTGTGGAACTCACCCATGATGTGGACATGTTATCCAATGGGTGGTTGTGTGCCCCTTATCCCACCTTCCTTCCTCCCTTCTTTAACAGTCCCCAGCATCAGTTGTTCCCACCTTTGGACTCATATACCTGGAGTTTAGGGCCAGTTTATGAGCGAGAGCATGGGGTATTCAGTTTTTTGTTTCTTTTTCTTTTTTGATGCTTTTCTCGTGTAATACCTCACAAGAGTTCTTTTAATCTTTTTCATCTGCATGACCACTTCTTTAGTGAGATAAGAGAAATTATATTAGGAATTAATTAGTGTCAAGAAATTATATTTGGTTCATAGTAGGAAGTTGATAAAGTGATAGCCAATAAAATATGTGTAGTGCTGAATTTGACTTGAAAATATAAGTATATTTAAAAATTCTTAGAACCATCCAATAAAAGGACCTAGGAACAATGACCAGTTTAGTAGAAATGAGTAAATTGTAGTGTCCAAAATATGACTCTTTTTATTTTATTTATTTATTTATTAATTTTTTTGAGTTGGAACCTCACTCTGTTGCCCAGACTGGAGTGCAGTGACCGCTCCCGGCCACCGCAGCCTCTACCTGCTGTGCTCCAGCGATCCTTCTGCCTCAGCCTTCCAAGTAGCCAGAATTACAGGCATGTGCTACCATACCTGGCTGATTTTTTGATTTATTGTAGAGATGAGGTCTCGCTGCCCTGGCGGGTCTCGAACCCACGGGCTCAGGCAATCCACTCACCTCAGCCTCCCAATTTTCTCTAAAAGTACTAACTTCCCTTTGGAGAAATAGTTAATTTCAGACTTGTGCATGAAATATAAAAGATGAATCAGAAAAAGGGAATTACAAGAAAACTATAAGGCTACAGAAAGCTATTAAATTATAGTAAAAAAGACAGAAGTCAAACTACCTGTAAAAGGTAGAACTACCTTTTATAATTATATAATTATAATTATAATGAACTGAATCATAAAATATATTTAAATCTATCAGTTTATAATGATACTCTAAACCACACTGATCACTTTTGGAAGATGTTGGGTAATTCACTATAATGAAAATTGTTAAAAAAAATAATCAAATGTTTATCTTATTATTTCTATACAAACTGTGTCTTAGGACAAGAAAATGTTTGAAGAATGTAATTTTTTCATTGTAGAAACATTCCACCACATATTTGGGGAAATGATAGAATTAAAAAATCTAACATTTTATAATCCTGTTAATTTTATCAGATTAATAGATGTGAGTAATATCATTAGAAGCTGATAACATTTTTAAAAAAGTAATCAGCAGACGTTATGTGACTCCCGAAAAAGTCTGCTCAGCATAAGATATAAAAAGAAGGTGAACAAGAAGAGAAAGATGAGGACGAGAAAGAGAAGAAAGAGAAGGAGGTGGAGAAGGAGAAAGAGGAAGAAGAATCTGACCATCTCTAGATCTAAAGCAATTTACTGATTAACATCAAAAATGCAAACATTTAGCTGGGCTCGGTGGCTCAGCCTGTAATCCCGCGCCTTTGGGAGGCTGAGGTGAGTGGATTGCCTGAGCCCGCGGGTTCGAGACCTGCTTGGGCAGCGAGACCTCATCTCCACAATAAATCCAAAAATGAGCTGGGCGTGGTAGCGCACGCCTGTAGTTCCGGGTACTCGGAAGGCTGAGGCGGAAGGATCGCCGGCGCCCAGCAGGTCGAGGCTGCGGTGGCCGGGAGCGGCCACTGCACTCCAGTCTGGGCGACAGAGTGAGACTCCACCTCAAAAAAAAAAAAAAAAATGCAAACATTTAAGGTGCTTCATGAGAATATAATCAGCAAACTCCAGATTGTGGTGCTTTCTATAAGATTTTATAGCTTATTCAAAAACCAAGAAAGAGAAGAAAAGGAGAGATAGGGCAGGGAGGATATAGAGAAAGAAAATAAAATATAGATTAAGTAAAAATATAAATAAATCATAATATATTGACATTCCCTGAAGTCTGTTTTACACAAAATGCAAATACCTTTAAAATTAACAGTCAAAAAATGTGAACACTGGTTAAATAGTTGATCACACTAAAAAAAGTATTGTTACTTAAAAAATGAATAATAGCATTGTAGTTATTTATAAAATATCTTTATTTTTCATAGATATATAATTACACATTTTAAGTTGGTTATATGAACTATTGGATTTGCTTAAAAGTAATGAAAGGCTGAGGGAAGGAAATAGGATATTAGCAAAACAAAATTGACTATTTGCTGTTAATTATTGAAGCTAGAAATGGATATGTGGGAATTCACAGCCCTGTTCTCTGCACACTGTTGTACACCTAACATTTTTCATAATAGAATGGGATAGCAAGTTTTAAAACAAGAAAACACACAAATGAAAAATGTGAAATACTGGTGTCACTGAAACTCCTTTAACCAGTACTTCATTAATGTAGGCAAACATTTGACTCTTTCCAGTTTTGTGTATATATTTTTGAATAGCAAAATATAACTTTACACATTGTATATGTAGACTGAGGTTAGGGTATTATTAATTCAAATGCATCATAGAAGAGAGTAATGAAAAATATAATTATTATTTAATGACAGTCTGTTCTACTTCCCCATTGCTATTAAAGCCCAGGAAGAGTCCCATGAGAACAAAACAAAGAGATTATCACAAAGACATATCAAAGGAACTTACAACATGTTTTAATTAAGCAACAAACTCATGGGAAGATTTTGTGCCTTACCTATCTATCTGTCTTTCTGTCTACCTGTCTGTTTACCTACCTATCATACATTTTAATTCAGATCATAGATAGTAGTAACAACAATGCAATCAATATAATTATTTGAATTAAAAGTTAGACTTTTTCTGAGAAAATGTATCTCATTCAGTTAATGATATTCATAACAAGAGTTGACTTTTCTAATAAATTTTATTCTATAAATTAAGTTAAATAGATAGTTCAAGGTTTTGATGCAAACATATTTAAAGCATAGGGTAAGATAAATACAGTTTGTTTAAAAATTGTATTAGCAAAGGTAAAGTGAAGTTTGTAATACTTAAAACTTTTCAACCCTTTCTGACCATGCCAGGTTAAATTAGATGCCTCTAACTGATTAAAAAAATAGGAAGTATTCTCAATAATCTTGATGAGGCTTCCCAGTGTTCTCCCTATGTGTATCTCGATTAGGTTTTATGCTAATATTCATTTATGCTCTTGCTTGACTCTCTTGAGGCTAGAAAATAGACCACAAGTGATTATTTTTCTGCTTTTCTTGTTTCTTTTTTGTTTTACATTTTTCTGACTTTCCTTGGAATACCCTAGTAATTGAGACTTGAATTCATCATGGTCATGGTTAATCTAATAAATTAAAAACCCAAATCAGTGAACAGACAGCTCCTTGGTACAAATTTGGCCAAAGTAAGCCCAGATAATTGGTAATAAGGGCAAGAAAAAATTTACTTAGAAAGGCTTTACTTGTATGAATCTGATAGTATCCTCATCAAGCTGCATAAGTTTCATCTTTATTGTATTATCTACAATAATATTCCAAATACATCCCCAAGCAATACCTGTGTTTTATTATGAAACAAAGCATAGTCCAATCAGAGTCAGATCAGAGAATATGATTTATAGTATAGTAGAAAGCAAATAAAAGTTTTCTAATGGAAGAACCTGAAAAGTTGCTGGCAATGCAGCCAGGCAGTGTGTGAGCAAAAATGTTCAAGAAAATATTATATTTTTATTTATGTTGGCTATGAAATGAATATTGCATAGTTGAATCCATGGATTTTATGTGTCAGGCACTATTTCCTGCTGCACCCAATCACTGCAGAGCTGTCAAAAGCAAAGTGTGCATTTGGAGAGGTTACCCTCTCTGAACAGAAAGAGAGAGAGAGAGAGAGAGAGAAAAGGAAGATTGACAAAATATACCCTGATGTATCTCATTCTTTTTAAAGCTATTTGAGTTTATTTTGATTTTTGCAAAAGTGAACTCAATGAAAAGTAGCTGAAGAGAGGAAAGAGGGAAGATCTGCATTTTTCTAAGTTGATGACATTACACAAATGTCATGTACATTCAAAGAATATAAGATAGAATAGTTTTATTAAACCCCCTTCCTCTATTCAATAATGAAATACATAGAATGTGATGAGATGAGCATTTTACATTGCGAGTGTTTGGTTACTGACCTGCATGTTACAGCTTATATCAGAGTAGATGAGCGCCAGAAGCAAGGTAAATGAGAATGCCCAGAAAACAGCAAATGTCAGGAGAGAACAGGCAGAGAAGAAACAATTATTCAGCAGATGCCCCTGTATGGAATTTAATTGCAGTTACATGGCGGAAAGATAGCTTATGATAAGGCCAGGGAAGGCAGAGAACACAGACCTGAGATTCAACTATGCAGACCTGAAATTTGAGCTAAGGTTGTTAAAAATGCTTTCTTGGGCAGGTCTGTTTGTGTTATCAATTCCCTCTGTCTCATCCCTGTGAGCCAGAGCTCAGGAGACCGAGACATTGACTTTTGGTTGTTTATTAATTACCATATATATTTGCTGCTGTTATGTGAGTCAAGGGTCTTAAGTTATGAATAATTAAAACCTTGGCTCTCTATGGGTATAACCTATGATGCAATAATAACAGTCCATTTAAAACATCCCTAAATACTGAATGGATACTGAAGTTACACACACCTCTCTCACATATATACACATACAAACATTTTCATAACTTACTCAGTTCTCTCATTTTTGAGTCAACTTAGATGTTACTGAATGCTTATAAAAATTACTACTAATATATCTTCTTAAAAAACTCTTTCTGCATTGTAATAAGATAAAAAATAACATTAAGTGATTAAAGTTGTATTACTTGAGCACCCTTGGTAATATAATAATCAATTATAATAATGGCTACACTTTTTGATCTAGTGGATATCAGATAAATGCTTTACCCTAAATGAACTAACTAAATAATTTTGAGAGATGAACATTTCAAAATAGGGCAATCATTTTTCCATTTGCCCAGTATTCAGGCATATCAGAGCTTCACAAGTCCAAACAACTGTTCAGTATTTACTATCTTTGGTGCCTCAGCTTATTCATGACCTCAGTTGGTTGAAAGGAGTGAATTTCTAATGGTAAAATTATAGACATTTTGACAGGCCAAAGGAGAGATATTTTGAGGGTAGAAAGATTCCCAGCATCCTTCAAACTTAAATGACAACAAACAGTAGGCTTTAATTTTTACAGTCTTGGTTTTAGCAGGATTCTCATCAGTCAAAAACATTCACAGAATACCTGCCCTATATAAAATATTTCTTTTCGTATAGTAATTCCCTGTCTGACACTTGACAGTTTTTATAAAGAAAGATGGGAAGCTGAGAATTTTTGAACATTTGATTCACAGCAAATTATTTATTTAGAATGAAATTTCATTATTACAAAACTGTTCATTCTTAAGGTTTTTATCAAAAGGATTTTTGTTTGCAACTCAGTTTGTGCCAGTTTCTTAATTTTCATAAAGGATGATTTTTGTTATTCAGTCTTTTGAGTGTATTCAAATAGGTTTTTAACAGAAGTTCAAGAGTATAGACTATTGCTGAAAACAGCTGTAACTGGTTCTAACAGTCTCTGTGTAGAAAAATGGAGAAGATGAGAAGCAAAACCACTGTGATCACAACATTTACATTACTTACAGCTTGCATTCTAGCAAAATGTGGAGCCTATATTTCTCTTGCATCTCTTAAGGCCCTTTTGAGATGGGATTTTTTTTTTTTCAGTTAACGTCAGGTATTGTTTTTCTCTCATGGGATAGTTCTTAAGACTGGGAAATCTGTACATTGACCACATTTTCTCCAAATAGATTTGAATATTCAAGTTGCCAAGTTGGACACAGCCCAATACTAAAAATTGGAATAAGAAGCATTAGGATCCTAGACTACAGCAGTTTCATTGATTTGCTGAATCATTATCTTATTACATAAAATGAGGAAACTGAATCTGACCCTTTTATAGGTAGCATAAAGATAATGAAATAATAATAATAAGGTATAATTGATACCCAATATTAAAGTATACAGTCTGATCAGATGTGTCTAACACAGCCCACATTTGTCTCATGCCTCCACTTCTTAACTCACTTTTCATCCCCTAGACAACTGATCTGTTTCTGTCACTATATTTTTTTCATACATTTTCTAGATTTCATACTAAATTGAATAATTCAGCATCTACTATTTTTTTGGAGGAGTGAATGGAAGTGGTTCTTCTTTCACTCAAAATTATTATTTGAATAATTTTTCATGCTGGTATGAGTATTAGTAGCTTATTCCTTTTTACTCTTGGGTGGTATTCCATTGTATGGATATACCATGATTTTCTTATCCATTCACCTATTGATGAACATCAGAGTTGTATACAATTTTAGGCTGTCATAAACAAGGTTACTGTAAGTGTTTGTGTGCAAGTTGTTATATAGACATGTGTTTTTCTTTTCTTGACTAAATTCCCAGAAGTGGAAAAGGTATGCCTTTGATGTTTTAGAAAAAATTAACTGTTATACACTGTGTTTCCCCAAAACCCATATGTTAAAACCGGAATCCTCAATATATTTGGAGGTGGGGTCATTAGAAGGTAATTAGGTCATGAGAATAAAGCCTTCATAAGTGGAATTAGCGTCCTTATAAGGAAATGAAGAGACCAGAACTGTCTTTTTTTATTATGTGATGATGCAATGGAAAGTTAACAATAAGAAAAGAGTCTTTGCCAGGATCCAACCAAACTGGCAGCCTGATCTTATACTTTTAGTTTCTAGAACCATAGAAAATATATTTTAGTTGTTTATAAGCCACCCAGTTTACAGAACTTTGTCACAACAGCCTGAGCTGACTACACTAAGGCACTCTTTACCATTTTATTTTGCCACTCCCAAATTCAAAGAGTTCTGATGATTCTATATCCTCACCAACACTTAACATTCTCAGTCTTGTTAAAATTTTAGTGATCCCTGTAATTGTGAAATGGCAATTCAGTATGATTGTAGTTTTAATTTCCACATTTTAATTTGTCTGGACCTTGGGTGATGACAAACACAAAGAAAAACTGTCTAGTTTCTCAGACCTCTCCATAACCATAAGGAACTCAAAAAAAGTGAAAGAATTATTTATGTCTCCCTAGTCTCTCTACAACTTAATCACACTTATTCACTATTATAATAATTTTATATAGTATTTTGAAAATCTACACACAAAATAATAAGTATTCATAGGTTTTCACTTTGTCATCTTTATTCTCATTTTGGTTGAATTTATTCAATTCTCTCAATTTTAACAAAAGTGCTAGCATTTGTTAAAGACTCATAATAGCTCATTAGATATATAGCCTAATATACCTCATACAAATGATTTCAACAATCCTATACTATATATTACTTTTTTCCATTAAACAATTTGTAAAAAACAGAGACTTAGAGAAGACCAGTAACATTGAGCTAGTAACTAGCTGAGCCCAACTTGTTTCAATGTATTTCTGACTCCAAAGAGTATGCTTTCAAATTCTTTTTCTTTAAAATCAATATTTTTTATTATGATATTGTGGGGTACAGTTAAGGGTTAGGTATACAAATATGCTTCATTCAGGTATCCTTGTTGATAACAGGTGTCTCCTCATTCCCAGACAGATATTTACTACCATTAATCCCATCTCCCTTCCCCTCCCCCCGCTATAGTTTCCCACCACTGTCAGTCATTTTCTTATATTATTACATTGGATGTTCAAGGTCCATTATATGAGTGAGAACATGTGATACTCAGATCTTTGTTTCTGTGAGAGGTCACTCAGTATTATAGACTCTAGTTCCATCCAGGTTGCTGCAAAATTCATGATTTTGTTCTTTTTTATGGTTGCATAGTATTCCATCATGTATATGTACAACATTTTTTTAATCCAGTCCTCTTTTGATGGACAGCATGGCTGCTTCCAGGTTCTTGCTATTGTGAACAATGCTGCAATAAACATACGTGTGCAGGTATCTTTTTGATAGAGTGATTTGAGTTCTTCAGGGTATACTCCCAGTAGGGGGATTGAGGGATCATATGGGAGGTCAATATTTAGAGCTTTTAGGAATCACCATACTGTTTTTCACAGAGGTTGTACTAGTTTGCACTCCCACCAATAGTGTAGAAGTGTTCCCTTTTCGCCACACCCTCTCCAGCAACTGTTATTTTTTGAATTATTGATAATTGCCGTTCTGACTGGAGTTAGGTGGTATCTCAGTGTGATTTTGATTTGTATCTCCCTGAGATTAGTGAGGTTGAACATTTTTTCATGTGTCTCTTGGCTACTTGGATATCTTCTTTTGAGAAGTGTCTGTTCATATCTTTTGCCCATTTTATAATGGGGTTGTTTGTTTTTTTTTTCTTTTCAGCACGTTTGAGTTTCTTGTAGATCCAAGATGTTAAGTCTTTGTCAGACCTGGAGTTGGCAAATACTTTTTCACAGTGTGTAGGCTGTCTCCCTGCTCTCTTGATGGTTTATTTGGCTTTGCAGAAGCTTATCAGTTTAATGAGGTCCCACTTGTCTATCTTATCTCTATGGCCTGTGGGTTTCAGGTTTTGTTCAGGAATTGGATACCAGTTCCAATTTCCATTAGGGTATGTCCTTCATTTTCTAAGGTTCTTATGGTTTGAGGTTTTACATTTAAGTCTCTGATCCATTTAGAGTTAATTTTTGTGTATGGGGATAGATAGGGGTCCTGTTTCAATCTCCTGCATGTGGTCAGCCAGTTTTTCCAGCACCATTTACCGAATAGGTTCTCCTTCCCCCAGTGGTAGGTGGTGGAGGCTTTGTCGAAGATGAGTTGGTTGAGAAATTGAGGTTTTTCTTCTGGAATCTCAATTCTATTCCATTGATCTATATGCCTGTTCCTTTATAGTAAAGCTACAATAATCAAAACAGCTTGGTATTGGTACAGGAACAGGCATATAGATCAATGGAAGCCTGCTAATGCGATACCACCTGCTTTGTTTTTTTTGCTGATGATTGCTCTGGCTATTCTTGGTCGTTTGTGTTTCCATATGAATTCCTGTGTTGTTTTTTCTAGGTTTGAGAAGAATGTTGCTGGTAATTTGATGGGTATTGCATTAAATTGTAGATTGCCTTAGGTAAGATGGACATCTTCACAATGTTGATTCTTCCAATCCATGAGCATGGGATATTTTTCACTTGTGTGTGTCATCTTTGATTTCTTTGAGCAGTGTTTTGCAGTTTTCATTGTAAAGGTCTTTCATGTTTCTGGTTAGGAAGATGCAAAGGTATTTCTTTTTTTTTTTTTTTTGTGGCTATTGTGAATGGAATTGTGCTTTTTATTTGGGTTTGTTTGTTTATTATTGATGTAAAGAAATGCAATTGTCTTTTGCACATTTATTTTATATCCTGAGACTTTGCTAAAGTCCTTTATCAGTGTAAGGAGGTTTTTGACAGATTCTCTTGGGTTTCCAAGGTACATGATCATGTCATCTGCAAAGAGTGATAGCTTGACTTCCCTTTTCCATATTTGAATATCCCTGATTGCCTTCTCTTCTCTGATTGCTCTAGCCAGGACTTCCAATACTATATTGAACAGGAGGGGTGAGAGTGGGCATCCTTGTCTTGTTCCAGTTTTTGGGGAAATGGTTTCAGTTTTTTCCATTTAGGAGTATGCTGGCTATGGGTTTCTCATAGATGGCTCTTACTATTTTGAGGTATGTTCCCTGTATGCCTATCTGTTTGAGGGTTTTTATCAAGAAGGGGTGCTGGATTTTATCAAAAACTTTTTCTGCATATAATGATATACTCATGTGGTTTTTGTTTTGACTTCTGTTGGTGTATTTGATTACATTTATGGTTTTACGAATGTTGAACCAGCCTTGCATCCAGGGATGAAGCCTACTTAGTTATGATGGATGATTTTTGAGATGTGTTGTTGAATTTGGTTTGCTAGGATCTTTTTGAGAATTTTATCATCTATGTTCATCAAAGATATTGTCCTGTAGTTCTCTTTTTTTGTTGGGCCTTTACCTGGCTTGGGTATCAATGTGATGTTAGCTTCGTAAAATGATTTGGGGAGAGTTCCATCTTTCTAAATCGCCTGCAATACTTTCAGTAGGATTGGTGTAAACTTCTCCTTAAATGTCTTGTAGAATTCTGCTGGAAAGCCATCTGGTCCAGGGCTTTTTTTTGTAGGTAGTTTTCTTATTACATAGTCAATTTCCTTGATTGTTATTGGTCTATTGAGGGTCTCAATTTCTTCTTG
>NW_007259325.1:198264-199106 GCF_000164805.1 Carlito syrichta
GTTCTAACACTTATCTCAGAGTTATGTAGGTGATTTATAACACTGTTTTCACAGACTTAGGATAAAGATTAATCATTAAGGTTTTTACTTAATTCAATAGTTAAAACTCTAAGTTAACATTTATAGAGTGGGTTTTCACTGAACTCATAATATACTAATCAGACACTTTTATGATAGATTAGCTAAAGACAGAAAGCAACCTTGGGGGCCTGGGAAACATTACTAAAAGCTTCTTTTGAGTTCTCTTTTGAAACAAGCACTGCAGGATAAGAGAAAGGTAACAAAGACATCTGGACAAGACAGGCAATTACAAGGCTCTGAAGGTCATAGAAGCCCCAGATGGGAAAACTCCTGATACATGAAGACATGTACACTTGGAAACTTTCTTGAGACATTTCAAGGACTGTAATTCAGGACTTTGGACTAAAACTATCATTTTTGGCTTTATGAATAAGACTCATTGTCTTAATGTTTATAGGGTTCTTGGCTTGTTTGTTGCTAAGACCACTAGATGGTAACTTTTAGAGGATATGTACGTGAAGGAATTTTCTTTGTCTTGCCCCTTTACAAATGGTATAGAAGCTTTCCCTTAGCTAACATTAAACGTCAGCTGTTTAGGAAGCAGGTGTCCAAGTATAATGTTTTCGTCTTTCGCCTATCCGTCTCTCCTTCAGGAAACCTCATGACCCTTGTAGGGGCTGGATCCCCACATTTATCCTTTTGAAGAACCACCTTTTTGTTTCATTGATTTTTTTGTAATATCTTTTTGTGTTCTGTGTCCTGGAATTGGGCTTTTATTTTGGTGATCTGGATTCTTCTGCTGAAATTAGGGTTTTTGTGGC